>NW_026728934.1:0-300000 GCF_030272615.1 Cryptomeria japonica
TGTTACAAAGAAATGTTATCAAACTTCCTCCAATAAAACTAGTTGATCCTTCTAAAGCAACTTCACCCAACTTTGATAATAATTATTTTTGTCAATTTCATCGTCAACCTAGGCATGATACTAAAAAATGTTTTGCATTAAAATATAAGATTCAAGACTTGATTGATAATAATACTATATCTGTGGCAAGTGTGAATGATAAGGGAAACAAATAAGTAGCTCCTCCTAATAAAAATCTTAAGATTTTCAGTGATCCTTTACCCTCTCATACCTCTAACATGATTGAGACTGAACACACTTCTTTCTCTCCCTCTGATTTCACTTTTATAGCGCAAAATGTGGTTGATTTGGTAGAGAAATAAGAAACACCTAAGGACACATGTATCACATTTGATCCTAGTGAGACCATTAGGGCACCCGATGGCCATTTATACATAGTTGCAAAGATCCAAGGCAAACCTTGTCATGGTGTGCTTATTGATCGTCTTGCATGGTTAATGTCATCGCTGAAGAATATCTTTATTTTACATTTGCATCAACCAATCTATGATGATACTAATGTGGTCGCCAAGTTATTTGATGAATTTTCTTGTCCTACTATTGGTTTTATCACACTTCATATTGAGGTTCATACTAAATCTATAGATGTCAACTTTGTTATCATTCCTTCATCTGAACAATTTCATGTGAAGTTAAGCTACCCTTGGCTATCTTCCATGAAGGTTATTTATTCTCTAATCCATAAGTTTTTTAAATTTACCCACAATGGAGAAATCATAACTGTTAACCATAGCTTATTTCGACCAACCGAAAGAAGCCTAGGTGTTCCTATTGATTACTTTTGGCCTCAACAATTTGAATCTCTTCCACCAAGAAGTGATTCTCTCTTTCAATCTTATCAAAAATGGAAGAAAGATGTGATTTTATCCTTAAGTCAACCTAGGATTCCAAAACTTGATATTCCCATCATTCTTGAAGATGAAGTTCTTCCCCTAACAAATAGAACTAATCTTCCTCCTAAGGAAGATTCCCAACCTATTCCTATGGATGAAACCATGCCTTCTCCCAAGAAGAACAATAATATTCCTCCTAAGGTTTGACCTATACCTCCTCCTCATGATGGACTTGGTCTCCTTCCTAAACCAAACATTCCTCCTTTATATGGTACAGGTCCAACTCCTTCCTCTTATAGAAAGAAGAGACCAGCCTCTCCTCTTGTCCAACCTAAAAGACCTCAACTTAAACATCCAACAACCAAAGATGAGAAAATTCCTCCTTCAACAAATATACCTCAATCTTCTCACCCTTCCACTAAAACTAGACAAAATTATTGTGTGAGAGAACACCAATGAAAACGTCATGCTAGAGCTCGTGAAGTTGTTTCTCAAACTATTCAATGTCCCAAAACACCAACTATTGACGTGATTCTATTTTCTCCTAAGCAAGATGTTGAGCCTAAATCTCCAAATCATAAGCTGCAAAAAACATGTGATGGTTTTACTTCTATTCATGTTAGAGCTCCTCTTTTTATAAATCTTGATGAAGAAATGGGTGAAAATTGTATTCGTAATGGAAATACAACTCCTATTGCTTATGGTAGTGAATATGAAAATGTTGATGTTGATAATAATTTATCTGTAGTATTTTCAAAAGTCTTAATCCTAGCTCCTAGAAATGAACAAAGTGACTTAGCACATGAGCATAGTCTTGGTTTGGATCTTGTGATAGCTCCATCTGTTGTGCTCGATGTTGCTCCTCTGGTGTGTTTCCAACCTTCCCAAAATAATGATCAGAAAGATTGGGAGGTGGATGTCTTGCTAGACTAGTTGCATTAGTACTGTAGATCCTCTACCTCTCTCCTTTCTTGCTCTTTTGTGACCATTCTTCTATGTGTATCCCTATTCTTCTATTTGTTGTCCCTAGTGATGTCTACTTGAGGATAATGCAAAGCATTGAGATCTCTTTTGGTCTCTTTCATGTTGACTCAAAAGGCACACGTGTTCCCTTTCTTCCAAGGTGGTTTCCTTTCTTTGGGGAATGAGGACTATTCTATGCATATATATACATGATATACATGAGTTATCATACAACATACTGACCCCGAGGAAAGTGAAACCACCTTGTTCTTTGTGTTTTCTGTTCATTATCCTTGGATTTATTCCTCGATTGGGGGCTAAATCTTTGTGATAACGTGCTCCTGGTCTTTCTCTCTTTTAGGTGTATCCTACCTTAAATCAATCGCTTTGGATAAGGCATACATGATCACTTTAACATGGGGGCATACACTCTGCTCATATTTTCCTTCTTGATACTTAAAGTAACTTGGCAAACTTTAGCTTTGCTTTATAATTTTTGGTATCCTTTCTTTTCATGACTCATAGTGAGGGGAACTTTACTACTTGAAGACATGGTTCTCCCTCTTGATTTTCCCTTTTATTTTGTCAATTGAAGTCGTAAGATCCTTAGTCCACTGGGGGCTTGGTGTATCTTGCCTCCTTAACATGGTGAAAATCTTTCAATCTTGCAATTTTCAACCCCATTTGGGTCTTTTCATTAGGGGATGAATCCCTAAGCCTGATCGGAGATCCAAAACATACTCATGACATAAAAAACCTGCATTTTTCATCATTCTACACTACCTTCTTGCTTTTGCCTATCCTAAGTTAGGGCGGGACAGGGGTGTGGCACCATTGTCCCCCTAGGACAGGGGTGTGGCACCCCTGTTCTCTTAGGACAGGGGTATTGCACCCTTGTCCTGGCCCTATTTTGGGCCCCCTTTTGTCCCCCTTTGCATTTGGCTTATCAATTTGTGAGCGGAAAAAGGTTTTCCTATGTTGACCTAAGATGAGAAATTACCTAAACACCCCTAATTGGCAAGTATATAAGGAGCACTTCCCCTCCTATTTGCATAAGTTGATCATAAGCGAAATAAAGTGAAAGCGAAATTAAGGTGAACAAGCAAGAGGTCTCCATTATCATCATCAAGCATTCAAGCATTTATTCAAACATTGAGAATTTCAAGTCTCCTTTCAAGGCTAGGTGTTGCATTCAAGACAAGGATTCAACCATTGAAGAGGATATTTCTATCAACATTCAAGACATCCTATTTCACAAAGGTATCAACATTCCAATTGCGTCCCCTTCTTGAGGTGGATTTTACTTCAGACATTTTGTTTCATTTACTTGCAGCATTTTACAACTACTTGGTTAATTCCAAAACGGGGTTTGACCTGAAGGCAAACCCCCAATCCCAACAACATTTCCTTCTCTTTTCTATGTGTATGTTGCAGATGCATGACTTTAATTGTAGGTTTAGGCTTCATTTTTCAGAGACGGAAAAACCCTTTTTGGCTTGCATATTTTTTGAAGGACCATGCATAACTTACGCACGGTCGCTTCAAATTTTTCTCATATTTGCATGGAAGCTTTGCCTTGATATTCTAGTGCTAATTCCAGGTGCACAGCTTCATCTCGCATGTCTATCTCAAGATATAATCGTTTCTTTGTCATTTCTGCACTTAGTCTCAATTTGCTTAATTCAACTTGTCTACTACAAAAGAGGGTTAATTTACTTTCCTAATACTTTTAAAATTTATTTAAATTCACTTAGTATTCAATCTCTTACCATTCGGGATTGGATCTAGTGAATTCAACCCCTGTTTTGAATGTAATGTGTGAAAATTGAAGGGAATCCTTTGTGAAACTTTCATTCCTCTTTTGAAGGGAGTAAAGCTTTCCACTTGATCTCCCCTCATCATTTTTCACCATATAATCCTCATATAGTCATCATAATATTTGCATATAATCCTCATACAGTCATCATAATCCTCGCATAAGTCCTTGCATAATCGCCATAATCTTTGCATATAATCCTCGTACAGTCATCATAATATTTGCATATAATCCTCATACAGTCATCATAATCATTGCATAAGTCCTTGCATAGTCTTCATCTTCATAAGGCATAGGGTCAAATCATTATCTCCACTTTGCATTATCTTGAGAATTAGGTTGTTCCCTAGTCCAAATAAAGATTTGCATTATCATTATTTATGATCATGTCTTGTCATTCCTAAATCCAATTTGTCAAAAACAACAAAAACATAGGTTGCATTATTGTTCTTTAGGATTTCATCTTGTCATTCCTTAATCCAATTTGTCAAAAGATTTCAAAAACATAGGTTGCATTTGTCATCCTCAGTGGCATTTGTCCATTTTCAAAATTTTGAAAAATCCAATAAGATAGTGTTGCACTTTCATCCCTTAGTTGCATTGCATTTCATCCATAAAATTCAAAAATCCAAAAAAAATGGCATATAGTGCAATGGTTGAAACAAGCTCTCAAACTTCTAGGAGATAACATTACCCTTGTCAAACTTCCAACTTTTGTGGGACCATGTCATTGCAACCAATCAATGAATCATCTCAATCCAACATATACATGTCCCAAAAAATGCATCAAACTTATCAGGAACAAACAAGTGTCATACCTATTTCTCCATCACTTGAAGAGAAACTAGCTTGAGAAATAGAGATCTTGGAACAAAAGGTTAAAAAAAGTGAAGAGAGTAGACCCTAGATGTCCAAACTATTTCAAAAATTTAGAGGTCCCAATGTAAACTTAGAGTCAATTGATGTGCGAGCTCTTATTATGCAATTAGACATACCAACTATTTTCACACAAATAAACATGAGAAACCAATATCAACAACAAACACATCCAACAATGCAAGTCCAGCAACCAATACAACAAACAACACCACTCTCAGCACCACAAATTATGTAAACAATTCAACCAGTACCAAGGTCGCACACAATTACACAATCAATTTTGCCTTCAATCATATCACATGTATGTGAATATCATCCTATGTCTCCAAATACACCACCAAGGGTGTTCCACATGAATGTAAGTGTATGTACAAACATGTCACCCTTCGACATCAATCGAACATGGTCAATTTGTCACCTATCATGCAACAAGCTCAATCAATAACTACCTTGCGACACAAAAATGTTAGAACAATATCACAAGTTACACGATCATCTAAACAGCTAAAAATGCCGACCTGAAACTTTTGATGATTTTCTTCAAATACTAGTATGTGCATAGGAGACTATTTCAGAACATGATCATCTGCCCATGTCTAGCAATGACTCTTAGCATCAAGACTTTGCACCTCAAGTAGCCTCCATATCTTTCACCATTTCCTCATACCCTAAAGTCACACAAGGGAAATCTATATCATCTCTATCCAATAACGCAACCTCCCAAGGGCTATCAACAATAAATTCCCAAGCTAATAAAATTCATGATGATAGTCCCTTCCATGATTCAGAAATTCAAGACCCAATCACACCATATACTCCTATTATAGAGGGTCCCATTCAAAATCCTTTCTCATCAGGCCAAAGTATTGAAACCTTCCAAGAGTCTCCCATGCATATCCAAACTTCTACCACGTGTCAAGAGGATAATCCAAAGAATTCAGAAATGATTCCTTAAATAAATCAAGATCAAGATATAATGACTATTAAATCTAATGCAATTCGTTATCAAGATCCCACCTATTAAGAGTTGTATGATGATCCCCTAATCTTCTAGTATTCCATCTGAGAATATCACCTTCCATCTCCAGAGAAGAGTGTATTTCCCAATCTCCTTCAACATTTGCCTCTAACGAAGATCATGATATCAACGACGGGCTATCAAAGGATAGGCAATTGCAGATCAACTGGTAGAAGCACCACTACTAGACCAACAGCCACAACAGGTGGAATTTCTGGATATGGATGTACTTCCTATCACACCCAAGCAATGGACCCTATACTTTGATGGATCCTATATACAACATAGATCGTGTGTCGGCATCCTGTTCGTCACTCCAGAAGGGCACACAATTTCAAGATCTTACAGACTAATGTTTCCATGTCCCAACAACATTGTTGAATACGAAGCCCTGGTAATAGGAATCAAAGTAGCTGTAGAATGGAGAATCACATAATTAAGAGTCTATGGGGATTCTCCATTAGTTATCAATTGATGACTATCAGACGAAAGATGATAAGCTAATGCCTTACAAGAGAATGGTGGATGACTTCAAAAAGTATTTTGTACAATCATCTTTGAGCAGATTCCAAGATTGGAAAATAGAGTTGTTGATGCAATGGCCACTATCGCCTCGTGTCTACAAATTCTAGATAAATAGAATCGTTATGAATTCCTGGTGTAGCAATTTTTTTGCCTAGCCTATGACAATTCCACATCCCAAGTCATCTATGCCCTGCTCGGTTCTGATTCCCCTCTATACGGGAAGATCTATGACTATCTCAAAAAAAATACCCTCCCACCTGACCTATCTCAAAACCAAAAATGAAGCTTCATCCGACAAGCTGCCCGCTATACCTTAAGCGCTGACACACTTTATCGCCGAGGTCTAGATAGTACTCTTCTTTGATGCCTTGATCGTAATGAATTTGACTCCACCTTACATGAGATTCACAAAGGTATTTGTGGTACACATTCAAGTGGTCCTACTCTTGCCAGCTTATGAGAATGGGATATTACTAGCCGACAATGGAAAGAGAGTCCTATCAATTGCTAGGAAATGTCCTAAATGCCAAATTCATGGTAACCTTATACATGCACCAGCACAAGAGTTGCAACCATTCACCACATCTTGGCCTTTTTGTTAATGGGGACTTAATATAGTGGGAAATATTCATCCTTCCTCTTCAAACGGACATAAGTTCATTATCACCGACATGGAGTACTTCACCAAGTGGATCGAAGCAGTCCTATTGACCACTGTGACTGGAAAGCAGATCTCATCATTCATCCTCAACTATCTCATTTGTAGATATGAAATTCCTAGTTCCATCATCATAGATAATGGACGTCCTTTCAAGAATCAAGATGTCCTTTCAAGAATCAAGATGTGCAAGAGCTGTGTGAACGATTCAAAATCTAACATTGTTTTTCCACACTATACTATCCACAAGGAAATGGCCAAGCAGAAGCATCAAACAAAACAATCTTGAAAATCCTCAAGAAAACAATGAATGATGTTGGCAAGGATTGGCATGTAGAACTCAATCCAACACTTTGGGCCTATAGAAAAAGTATCCACACACCTACAGGGGCTACACCATATTAATTGGTGTATGGTTCAGAAGCAATTCTGCCTCTTGAGGTATAAATCCAATCTCTCTGAGTATCTTTGAAGGGCCTCATACCAGATGAGGAATATCGAGTGAATGGGCTATAGGAACTAGAGCTTCTTGATGAAAAATGACAACGTGCCTATGACTATCTCAAGGCATATCAACAACGAATGTGTTGAAGCTATAATCGCAAAGTCATCCCGAGGGATTTCAAAATTGGTGATCTGGTCCTAAAAGAAAATCCCATAAATCAGCAAGATCGAGAAAAGAAGGGGAAGTTTGAGCCCAACTGGTTGGGACCATTTTCCATCATATCAACCTATGGATCAGGAGCATATCACTTGTCAAATTCAGAAGGGGACGTGCTCGATGAACCAACCAACAAAATCCATCTGAAGAAGTTCTAATCCATCTGAAGAAGTTCTACACTTGAGTCATCCAATGCATGGATCAAGCAAAAAAGTATAAAAAAATGTCACTATGGTGAAAACTTGGCAAATAGGCATCTTGTGACACAAAAAAAAAAAAAAAAAATCAGAAAAAATACAAAAAAAAATCAAAAACAAATCAAAAAGTGCAATAAAAACAAGTGGTGAAAACTTGGAAACAAGCACCACTTGTGAGAGAACGACTTTTCCATATATCGGTACTTATATCATATCTTTGATCCATCTGATCTAAGCCCATAGTCACCACCAAACACTTATATAGTCCACATCATCCTGGACATACTTAGCGTAGTCAATGTCCTTGATTATCTAAATAAGTTATCCAAATCATATCCCACCATGGCTTGGTGAGCAGTGTAAATATCTATATCATGTACTATCTAGAGTGAGGGAGGTTTTTGACCTCGCTGAGGGCATTTCGCCTTAAGGGTTTTAAACATCAAACCAAACACATAGCAAGACAACAAGGATCTGAACAACCAACAAATTACAACACAATACAAGAAGACTAGATATCATGGAATTGAACAAAAGATCTATTTGCAAGATGTTTTACTTGACAAGAATACATTTCCAATAGCATGCATTTTTACTTATGGTTGTTAATTTTTGCTTATCATATCGATTAAGTGACTCAAGGATGTCTTACGACTAGACAAGCAAGGAAGGAATGTGATGTTTTCTTTGTCTGATGTTTAGGAGTGAAGTCTTCTACTATGCAAATTTGTCTTACGACGTGATCATGTAACACATCACTAAAGACATTTCCAATTTGTATAGGGTAAAGGTTAACTCTTGTCTATTTTACGCAAGCAACACTCAGGTCTTCTTGGTTCAATTATACCTCGACACTTGTGTCATCTTGTAATATCAAAATCCATGTAAGTTATACTCAGGTCGTTATGGTTCAATTATACTATGATGCTTGTATCAACTTTCAACAAATCAAGGCCCGATGATGAAAACAAAGGAAGCACTGGCACTTTGATCAAAATGGATGGCAACATTAAGAACGAGAATGCATATTAAGCATTGGCATTAAGCTGCACATCATTATCATCGTAATCATGCATTAGGTTGCATATCACTTTAAATATTGTATTGGGTTGCATATCATTTTCCATCTTGTATTAGTATCCTATCATTATCATATTACTCTTTTCATTAGCTTGCATATCATTTTAAAGATCATTAATGTGACAACATGTTAATCTTGCATTATATTGCATATCATTGTTATTTTCACTTTGCATGGGGTTGCATATAAATCATTAGGTGCATTCTCATTGTCATATTAGGTTTGCATTATCATTATCATTTAGACCATGTTAAAATCTTGCATATAGTTACATTCATTGCATTATTTAACATTATCATTATTATTTCATACATCTCATTCTCAAAATACATCTCACATTATCAATATAATTTCATACATCTCACATTATCATTACATCTCATTTTCAAGATACATCTCACATTATCATTGCATTTCATACATCTCATTTTCAAGATATATCTCACATTATCATTGCATTTCATACATCTCATCTTCAAGATACATTCGCAAATCAAAACCATGTCATTATCACAATACATCCCATACATGAGCATCATCATATCAATCATATGTAACATTCTAGATTGCATTATCCCTCGCACACAAAAGCACAAAAACAGGTTAGCAACATTTGCACAAATCATAAGCATCTATAATCATTAATCCAATCATCATCTGTATATCACCTTCCAAATATATAGTACATTACAATCATCATATAAAGCATATAAATCATCCACAACACACACATCAAATCATCTGCATCATCATCTGCAAAAATAATCTAGATCAAAAGCATATCATATAGCTAATCAAAGTCAAAGTAGCTGCATCCATAACATATCATCATATATATGTGTGACCACATGTTGATCCAAAGGAAAAACAAGGATATCCATCAGAAACATATCATCAATGAAGTAATCAAATGACCAAAGTCCCTTGATATATATCAATAACAAATTTCCATCATATCACATGGCATCAATACCAAGGCAATCAATAAACATCAATAAGATCATCAAAACATCATATGAGCATCGCTGAGTAGCATATAATTAAAATAATAGTACAACAAAGTATCATATCAGGTAGTCATCAAAATACAAAGATATATGTGCATCAAGGTACAAGAACAAAATCTTGGATCATGATCATGGTGCAGGATCAGCCTAACCACCTCTAGGACTTGTTGGTCGAGAGCTCAAGCTACCCACACCTACGCTACTACTGGGAGCATCCCTCCTAGGACCCATAACCCCCTCGTTGCCCCTTTGTCTCTGAGAATCCCTGTGTCGAGAAATGACAACATAGGTAGGAGTATGTCGGTCTGGTGGCACAACCTGAAAGTACAGAGTCCTGTAATACTTTGCCCGCCCTATCTACTCAATGAGAATCCAGATGGTGTCCCCTGTAACACCTTGTGTGGCTGCCTGTTGCAATGATTGTATTGTCTCCTCTGCCTGGCCACATCACTCTATCTTTGTGTCCCACTCTAGCGACACTATCACCACCTATCTCTATAGTTGTACAGCCTGTGCCTGGGCTTGTGTAAGTTGACCATGTATCCTATGCACACCCTATGGCTACCTAGGTTGCGGATCCTACATACCAACCTGTCGAGGGGCAGGAGGTGGCATATCAATCCTCCTCCATCGAGCCAATGGTTTCACATCCTCCTCCTCTAACTCCTCCTTCATTGCTACACCCACCAATCCCATCAAACCTACTCCTCTACCAACTGCCTCAGACTTTGTATCCTCATCAGAAGAATCACCACTCTCCTCCTCAGATCCATCACTGTCTGATCCCTCCTCAGCCTCCACGGCAGCAAAATCCTCCGCCTTCACCAGTCCTCCCCACCCAACCCAATCCATCCTCCTCCTCTACCTCTCACTACTCCTCCTCTACCCCTCACCAATCCTCCCTCATCAGATCCTCTTACCCTGCCACCACCTCCTCCCCGACCATGTCCAACCGCACCACCCACAAAGATCCTACCACGCCTCCTCCCTCTACCCCTCCTCCCACCTCAACTACCTCCACCCTGATCATCATTATTGACCTCCTCCAATGCAAGAATCAACTCTCCTGGCCCTGTAAATTGAGAGAATTTGTATGTCAAAAAGTTTTGCGTATACTCCGCAGTCATCCCTACATCCGCTATATCCTCATACATACTCCATACACAAGAAGGTAAAGAATAGAACTTAGCCCGAGTTGTCACAAAATCCAATAAGGGCCCCTAATTTGTCCTCTCCTTGTGTACCCGAGCGTACAGATTCATCCCCTACTGCATCGACTGCACATGCCCAAACTGTTGGTAAAATCGAGGAAGGATAAACCGCTCTATCACATATGGGGTGCAACCCAAAAGGAATATTCTCATGAATAAATGTGGCACCTCAAAAGCATCCTCTGGCCATGGCTCACACAATTGATAGGGCCTCCACACCACTATGTCCATATCATCGAGGGCCCACCTCCAATACTCTAACTTTCCAAGCATCGGTTGGGAAGAAACACAATTGTACATCATCACAAAAGGTGCCCCTGCTGGTCTAAACCTCAGCCCAAGTAGACGGGTCACAACTATGAGCTCCCATGCCCAAATCTGTAGTAGAGTGCATCCAGAAGCTAAACTGGCCGCATCATTGTAAACCACCTGATGAAGCTCATGATATAAATGGGCGAGCAAACAAATACCCCTCACATATCGTGTGCGCAGCTACACCATCTACCGAAGAACTTGACCTCATCCAACTCACAACCCATGAGACCTCTTGTCCAGAATCAGGAAGCTGCCAATCAAACTTGCCAAAACTGAAGGGAGTGGGACATAATTGTCTAACATGTCCTGCCACACCACTAAGTAACCTACAATATGAGGATTGACAAACACCTCCCACAGAGAATCGGTCCTGTCGACCTCCTCCACATCATACTCCACAAGCTCACTTGTAATCAGAATCCGCAGAATCCCATAGACATCCTCCGACGTCACTATGATCTCACTCGTTGGTAAATGGAAGGTGTTATACTCACTATACCATCTCTCGGCCAGCGTGGTGAGTAGTGCCCTATTCTTCTGATAGGCTGACATGTGTAAGAAGTGGATGAGACCGCAAGCCTCTATGACTACCAAATAATCAACACTCAATCGATCTCACATCACAAAAGTCTTTGAGAATTTCTCCCAAAGCATGAGCACTCCTCGATGGACCTATATCAATACATGGATATCATCCTATCAGATACATCTATCCTATACAATCCGATAATCAACAAATCAAGTATCCAATCAATCAATCACGCCTCATATCGACATTCAAACAACATGCTTCATATCAGGACTCATATCGACAATCAAATACCATTTCAAAATGACCAAGTTCCATATCGACAATTGATCTCAAAAATAAATCAATCAAGTTCCAATCAATCAAAACCCATATCGAAACCAGACCCATATCTAACAACAAATTGACTCATATCGAATCAGGACCCATATCAAATCAAGACCCATATTAAAACCATACCCATATCGAACAACAATCAAATTCATATTGACAAATCGGGACCCATATCGAATCAAGACCCATAATGACGAGTTGACCCATAATTACAAGTTTCCCCATAACGAAAAATTGACCCATAACAAAAAATGACTCATAACGACAACAAGACCCATATCGAAATCAGACCCATAACGACAAGTTGACCCATAATGACAAGTTTCCCCATAACAAAAAATTGACCCATAACAAAACGTGACTCATAACGACAGCAAAACCCATATCTAATCGAACCCATATAGCAAACCGACTCATATCGACTTTGACAAAAATTGATCCAGACCAACAATCGAATTAACACAACACACCCATAATGACAAAAATCAATTAACGACCGAAATCAACACATTTGATTCCAAATGACACTTTGACAGGGTGCAAAACTTCATAACAAATCTAAAAATCAAAATTGCACATGTTCAATTTTTAAAAAAATCACACAAAATGCTCATTGTCTCATATGCGCCAAAACAGTCATCAAATGCGCAATTTTCATATGTGTTATTTGATCCATCATATGCGCAACTAAAATCATCAAATGTGCTAAAATACATATTGTATGCACAACATTATTTCCTATATGCGCAATATTGTTTTGCATATGCACTAATCTATAAATCCTATGCACTAATAAAAACATTATATGCATCAAAGAAAATCAAATGCGCTATGATAATTGTCAAATGCACAACAAAATTTATCACATGCACTAAAAGAAAAATTATATGTGCGTAAACAGAGGCAAAAAAAAAAAATGTGTGCAAAACCCTAGCTAGCCTGAAAAATTAAAAAATATTGCAAAAACGTCTAAAATCTAAGCTAAAAATTTACAAGTAGGGTTAGAAAATTGAAATCACCAGTGGACCATACTCTGCTGGCCTCTCAAATCGATGAACTCGCTCGAAATGGTGATAGTGATAGGGGGGGTGCAATCTCCTCTCTCTCCTTCAAGCTCCAATGCTCCAAAGACAAGTGTGCAAATGAGGCAGAAATGGGCCCTTGGAGGCTTATATAGCCCATGCTGATGCCAGCAACTTTGATGCCTTAGTGGACGTGTGGGGCATGTACGCGCTATACCCACATAGTCTTCACTCCATTTTTCCATATCCTTTTTAATAATTCTATCAAGCGATAAATTAAAAAAAATAAAAAAATAAATCCAAAAAGGTCAACAAAATGTCGTCGTACTTCATATTATCTCCTCGAAAAGCTCATTTTTCTCAATTTATCGCCTCAAGGGGCACATCATCATTATCATCAGTCTCATATCAGCACTTCATATCAAAATCAATTCTTCATATCTAGGGCACCATATCAACAACTTTGGCAACAACATCATATCACAAAATTTTGACGACAAATTGAGCGTTTTTCTTTAAATCAACATGTGGTCACACATTAACTCAAAGAGGGGCAAAATGTAGACACCTAAAATTTGCACAACAAATTAAGTGAATTTTATTTATTTAATTATCCTTAATTCTTTCAATTAATTAAATTAAGATTTAATTAATATCACTATTCTTTTATTTTAGCCTATTAATCAAATTAAAGATTTGATTAATATTTCCCTTTTTCTACCTAAGCCATTTTTAATTAAATTTACATTTAATTAAAATTAATCCCCCTTCTAACCATTTTTAATTAAATTCACATTTAATTAAATCCCCCTTCTAACCATTTTTAATTAAATTTACATTTAATTAAATCCCCCTTTCAGCCCATTTAATTAAATTTACATTTCATTAAAACCACCCACTTGCAAAATTAAAAATCGCATTTAAATAAATCAATATTTATTTAAATCCTACAAATGCAAGTTGCAACCAATAATTAAAATAAATAAAATTTATTTTAATTAAGTTCTTTTTTCCCCCACCCACTTGCAAAATCCTTCATCTCCCACTTGCCTCCTAAACCTCTTTTAGAGCCTTCTAGATTCTTCTAATCTTATCTTAATTAGCCTAATTCATCTCTTAAACATTTGCACATTCTTGAAGAGAAGTTACTTCTCAAAAATGCCTCGGAGTCTTTGAAATGCATTAAAGGCTTTATGTCCTCCTCAACAAGTTAACCTTCAAAGTCTTCCTAACCATTAATGGTTAACTCAACCCTTCGCACATGGTTAGAGACTTTCTCTCTAACTTAACCCTTATCTAACCCAAAGGTCTCATTAAGCACTTATGGCTTTGACCCTAGTTATCCTATTAACCCTTGCACAAAAGTTTACCCCTTGGGTAAAAGCTTTATCCAATGGATAACTCTAACTTAACCTTAACCCTTACCTCCTAAGGTAACCTTCATGTCTTCTCAAGCATTTAATGCCTCTTACATCTCCTCTCAAACCACCTCTTGTTGACAGATGTCACCATTTCATTGGTGAAAATTGTAAACATGGATTGATAACTTTCAATCCTAGCCCTTGTTGAGATTATTCAATCTCAACCCTCCATTGCCCTATTTTCCCTATAAATAGAGCTCTCATTCTTCATTCTTAAAAATCCAAGTCTTTTGTGGATCAAACTTATAGTCTCATTTCATCAAGCATTGTTAACCTCTCTTTAATAATAGTAACTAGATCATTTAGTTTTATATATCATGTTAGCTTCATCTATATGCTAGTTTAATGTCATTTTAATACATTTTTCATGCTAGTTTTAGCTTCATATCAATATCTTGCATCATATCATTATCTAGTTTCATATCTAGATCATTCACTAGGATCATAGTTGTATCCATTTTGATCTTAGAATCATCACATATCCCTCGTTCTTTTGGTTGGAATCCTATAGATCAAGTTCTCTTCCAAGCTAAGAGCCACTTTGATTTGAAGGATCCTTGGAGATAGAGAACAATAAGACGTGCTTAAGGATCTTTATTATTTTACTTATTTGTTCTAATGATTTTGATCTCTAACATAATGTCCCATTGGTGTGTTTGTGTTGATTGTCTCTCTCATGCAGGCACCACAATCTGAGGATACACCTCCATCTCTTCCAATGATCCAATTCAAAATCAAGATCAAAACACAAACTCCAATGATCCAATTCAAAATCAAAAGAAAAGCACAAGCTCTTCTGCTTCACAAGATCATGATACGATTAAAGATATTAGCAAAGTCAATATGGGTGATCTCCCTATTGAGCGAGAAGGTTTTGATATGCTAGTGAAAAAGACTAAAGAAGTGAAGACAAAAGAGGTTAATACAAAAGAAGCTGAAATTGTACATAACATGCACTTGGTTGAGTCATCTATTGATATACCAGGTTGGATCTAGAGTTAGTGTTACATCATTTGCCCTTATTGCCAAAAATCAAGTCATACAAACATAAATGAAGAGTTACAAAAATTGTGGGATTTGGGAGTCATAAAGCCCTTTGATTATGGTTAGTTTAGATTGCATTTACATTTTACTTTCTCAGCATTGCATTGCATATAGTTTCTTTTCTAAATGCATCACATTCACAATCTTCATAGCATATAGTTTTTGCATTCACATATAGTTGCATCAATAAACCAAGGAGATTGTTTTTGTTATTCACCTGTCTGCACTAAAAGAAGCGAAGGTTGTCTCGTTTCTTACATAATTGTACATGAAGTTCTTGAAAGTTTTTGGTCATTTGTCTTCAACGTCACCTTGGGATTGAGCTTTATCTTTGGTTGGGTAGAAGTTTCACTATTGTGCCTTGTTAACCAAAGTCTGTCAATTGTTGTATCTCACACATTAATCATTTTCTCTAAGTCATTATAGATACCTAGTTGATCATGTGACTAGGGAAAAATCCAAAATTCTACTTCAGCGTCATTGTAATTTTCATACCCACGTAAAATTCATTACTTACAAGCCAAGGGAAGAATATAAAAAAGAAAAGAAAAAAAGTTGTGCCAAATTCCATTTCAAGACAAAAGAAGCAAAGATATATAACTGAAATATCATGCATAAAGTGCAATAAATCTTGACTATGGGAACATGCGAGTAACTCCATCAGAGATATGGATGCCTATTGGCAATGGAGCAATATTTGATAGATTACAGTGTATAACCTCGTCAGGGCTATAGACGTCTGACTTCCAACAAGGCTCTATCCAGGATACTTTTGAAGTTAGAATAACTCACATAGCTAGTCATATAGGATTCTAAGGGTCTCTAATGGTTAAAAGAATCAAAATAAATTCAATTGCACACACATGGGCAGAAGAAGATCAAAGTTTCAAAAATCAGGGGGAAGTTTTCTGTGTCTCCATTTAGAAATCTTAGTTACATAGTGTGTTAAGTTGGATGGTCCTAGGTCTTTTTAAGAAAGGCTTGAAATGAACTATATTTGAAAAGTTTCATACCTTTATTTCAATCAGTGCAATACAAAATGATAAGCACTTACAATCATCCTTGTTCAAATAGGAAATGCATCATCATCTTGCCTCTTGCATCCAACAAATATGTATATCAAAATTTCAATTGTCCCCACGTGCATTCTGTAGATCATCATAACATAACAAGTTTGCATACTAGGGGCATGGCTGAAAAAAAATCCTAAAAATCAGATAAAGTCCTGAAAAAATCCTAAAAATCAGATAAAATCCTGAAAATCCCTAAAAAGTGTAAAAAGTCCTCAAAGAAATATCAAAAACATTAATATATAGTCCTCAAAAATCCAAAAACATTGAGAAAACAACAAATACCAAAAACATTGAAAAACACAAAAAATCAATTAAAAACATCGAAAAAAGCTCTTGGAAAAGAACTAAAAATCAAAAAGCAATAAAAAAAACTTGTAATAAAATGTCTCACAAGAATCAAACACCCTAGCAGATATCCAACAAATACTTCACATGAAGTTCACAAAGGATAAAACTATATTGTCAAATAGCTGCAATCAACTGTCCTAGTTGTCTTATCAATCATATCAACTATCCATATCAAGTGGTCATTATCTTGTCTTAAATAGAAGAGGATACACTCAAAATAAGATAGGTCAGTCTTAAATGGGGTCCACACTTTCTAAGATCAAACATTATCAACCATCACATCAAGAAATCAAAGAAAAGGCATAGATCAGTATGGTTGCTGAATTTTGTCCTAGTTAGTCTTTATCTTTTATCAATTTGTGATAGGTCATGTTTCTATTGTTGGCCATTTGGTGGAATTGATTATGTGTTGCATTGATGTTTTGTCATTGATTCCAACACTAGCTATTTGGATGCTTTACCGACACCCTTCTGGTCCCAGTAGGTTTTGAGTGGTTTCTGGTTGATTTGGATCCAGCATGTTCCAATAGGATCCGGTATGATTTGGTTATGGAATTGGCTTGTTCATGATACTCATGCTCATATTAAATAAGTTAGTTTTGGTCTGGTGATTGGATGCTATCCTATTTGCTTAGAAGCTTGGTTTCCTGTTCCAGCGAGGGTTTCACCAGTAGAGCTTTTGATGAAGATCTTTGATGAATTGCATAAGTGGTGTTAGTGCCGCTTTTGGAGGAGTTTCGGGATGCTGATGGTGATCATGTTCGAGACTTGGTGGATGGAGATCATTGCTGTAGCATGTGGACCTATACTGGGTCCCATTTGATCTAGGTTATGGATCGGCTTTAATGTAACGTGTGGATTGGACCTCTCGATGTGTTTCCAGGATGTCTTATGTGTTGGATATTATTTGTTTTGTCTAAGGCCGACATGGTTTGTAATTATGTAATTGGTTTATTATCTGGTGGCCGGCCTAATTGTTTATGGTCGAGGGTTTGTATATATAGATGTAAGATCTCATTATAGATCAGACGTATGGTAGAGAGATATATAAGAATGGGAAAATGAATGTAATGTGTGAATAATGTAATATCATTCAGATAGAAGATTTGGTCAATCATTGGAGATCGAATTGGGTTTATGTAAGAGGATTTAGTCCTCCGGTATTGAACTTAACCAGAACTGTACTCAGCCATAGGAGATGCTATCTTTTGCAGTTCAACACTTCTTCAGATTGTAGTCTAGTTTTCTATGTAGTCAGTCAGACTCCTTTTGTGAAGAGCAGTGCGCTCTAGGCTGTTGGCCTTCCTGCAAGTGCAGGCCCGTCAATTGTAATTCACATACTTACTGCAGAAGTATTATCTGATTGTGGGTAGGCTTCCCACCGTGGTTTTTCCCTTTACCAGTTTTCCACGTATAGATCTTGGTGTCATGTGGATGGTATTTATTCTATGATTATTGTTTATGCTTAATTGGTTTAACTGCTATTCCAGTATTAATGTTTTGGGTTTTGGTATTAAAGTTTTAATTGCTAATGGTTCCGGTAATCTGTGACAACTGATTTACCCCCCCCCCCCCCCCCCCTCTCAGTTGTCTTCCGATTATTTGAACTATCTAACAATTGGTATCAAAGCATTTTTCCTCTCTGCAGAAAGATTAACCACTTGAGGAAGATCCTATGGCAACTAACAGTTCAAGTTCATCCAGTTCTTCTAGAGCTATCTTTCAGAGAGATATTCCTAGGCTTGATGGAACAAATTACACAGTATGAAAGATTTGGATGGAGACTCATCTGAGATGTCTTGGCTAGGAGATTTGGGAGATCACACAGAATCGTGTCATGCCTTATAATCTAGGATCTGGCAATCCTCCTCCGACAAACCTGGATAAGGAGGTTGATGTTAGAGTAATCGGGTCTTTACTTGATTAATTAAACAATATTTGTTTAATTCTTTAAGTTCCCTATTATCTCTTTTTACACTTAAGCTAACATTAGGTGCATAATAATTAATTATTTTATTAATTATTATGTGCAAGCCTAGGTTTTCCCATTTAGGGTTTCTTGACCTATTAGAGGTTAATTTTCTTTTCCTTGTATCATTATCACATTACTCATTTTGTGAATATTGAGCTCTCATCTTTTGAGCATATTTTTCTATGTTCTTGCTTTTAGTTATTTTTGCTTCCTTGCTTCTCCTTGTAACAAATTATTCAGCTTGCATAAGATCTTTAGGCTCCTATGGTGTTGTGTTTCTCAACTCTCACATGGTATCAGAGCTTTAGATCTGCAGCTATTTGTTCTTGTTTTGAGAATCATTGGAAGCAGATTTGGGGTTTCAGGAAGTTTTTCTTTTGCACTTAGGGATAGGCCTTTTTTCGAGCACTTTGGGCCTAAACGGACCTCACCATTGTGCTCAGAAGGCTCAAAAACCCCTATAGTCATATAAAACTTGCCTAGTTTTGACTCTTGAGCATTTGGGGGCATCTTTTTTTTAGTACTAGGTTGTACTACCCTAGCATGCAGTTCGAGAAAAAATTTCAAATTTTTTTTTTTTTTTGCCTTTTTACGACATGTAAGCTGATTTTTTCTTTTTTTAAATCAACAAAAAAAATCAAAAAAGGCAAAAGAGAAAAACAAGTTTAAAAAATCAAAAAAAAAAAATTGGGCATTGGGGTTTCAGCGGGTACTGTACCCTTGACAGTCTAGCTGTCATACGGCAGACCAGACCTGTCAGTACCGGCCCTGTCGGCCCCGACTTGTCGGCCCCCACCGACGCCCACTCAACCCACTGCCGTCATCGCCACCGCCTCACCTGCCATTGCCTCCCTGCCTCCACCTCGCTCCGCTACTCCACCCCGGAGCGCCACCCATGCACCACCGCCACCTGGCCCCTCCACCGGACCACCACCCTCTTGTCTTTTTGAGGGGGGGGGGGGGTCATTTTTTGGTCATATCTTGGGCGTCCGGAGTCATTTTTTGGAAAATGAATAAGCGTCGAAAAGATGGTGTCGAGCCGAACCTCGGTGTTGGATTTTTTTTTCGACTCTGCTATTTGAGTGTACTTTTTTCCAGTCAAAGTCAGGACTCCTTTTTGCACTTCCGGGGCTGTAGAATGGGCAAACAGACTCAGTTTTTGAAAACGAATAGGCGTTGGAAAGCTCTCAACATGCTCTATTTAGATATGTGATCTTATTTCTCAGAATTTTCCTCAGGTACATGAGCTTTCAGTTTGAAGTTTTTTCACTTATGCACTACTTCCTTCTCATCGGTATGTACTAGGGTTTGGGTTTATCTATTGTGGGGGGGTGTTTTTTCTTGCTTTCTGTCATTTATATCAGAAATCAAGAACATCAAAACTCTCAAAATAAACAAACCCTTATGCATCTTCTGTCTATTCTGAAAGATCACATAATAAAAACAACCAACAAGCAGGTGCAGGTGCAAAGTTTTTTTCATGGCAGATCCTTCAGTTGAGTTGTTGACTTCACACAACTATCACACCTGGAAGCCCCGCATCACGAGGCTTCTCCAGGCATGAGGGTTGTGGTCTTGTTTGGATAAGGTTCAGCCTCTCTTGCAGCATCCTTATGAGCTTCTTCATCATAGAAACAAGATGGATGAGGCCATAGGTTTTCTCTCTTTGCATGTCTTTGACAGTCTTCTGTTTCACCTTGATGAGTTTCTCACTCCTCGGGCTATGTGGTTGAAGTTTGAGTCTCTGTTCGAGAGGATTAATGAGATTCAGGCATTACAGATTGAGGCAGAGTTGGTTTCCTTGTCACTTGATTCCTTTCCCACCATTGAGGATTTTTTGAACAAGTTCAAGACCACCAGATCTGTTCTTTAGGGATGTGGCAAGATCAAGATAGACACAGAGTGCATTCACTTGATTCTTTCGAAGCTTCGGGGTCATTTTCAGTTTTTTGCCTTTGCTTTCAGCACCACCATGGATGGATTGGGTGCTCGTTTCACCATGCCTACCTTTGATGTTTTTTGTGAGCATCTGTCTCGTGAGCAGTCTCATCTTTCTCAATTGGATATGCTCTCAGGCTCTAAGAACAAAGCTTTGGTTGCTCAGTCCTCTAAGGAGAAGCAAAAGCAAAAATCAAAGCCGAAGAAGACTTCTGCAGGCAGTGAGCATTCCTCCAAGCCTCCTCCTAAGTCTGATTCTAAACCACCATTCCCTTCGAAACATGGGAAATCTTCACAGTCTGGCGAGTCTTCCTCCAAGACTAAGAAGAAATTAGGAGACACTTGTAGTTTTTGTGGCAAGAAAGGACATCCAGTTTCAAAGTGTCATGCTGTCACTGCTCGAGCTTCGACCTCACATCACATCTCCTCACCTCAGGCATCTTCTCCTTCCATAGGAAAAGGTCATGCTCTCACTGCTCGAGCTTTGACCTATGGGTCCACATGGATACTTGATTTTGGTGCTTCTCACCATATGACTCACACTCAGCAGTTGGTTACTTCTCTTGCCTCTTGTGGTACTTCACAAATTGCAGTGGGTGACTCAGTTTAGCTTTTAGTCTTGGGTTCAGGTTTTGTCTCTTTGGATGGGGGTACTCTCCAGGATGTTCTGGTTGTCCCTAACATCTCAACGAACCTCTTGTCCATTTATCAGATTTTCCATTCTAGCTATGGTAAGATAGTTGAGTTCTCACCACATGATGTGGTTATTCAAGACCTCCATGAATCTGATTTGGTTGTGGCTACTGGGAGTGTTGATACTGCATATCATCTATATAGATTTGATGGATTTGAGCCCTTTGCGGATGCAGGTTCATCTCTTATAGCACATGCAAATTCAGTGAGTAAGCTTTGGCATGAGCGCTTGGGCCATGTCAATTACCGATATCTTCAGCAAATGAGTACATAGGCACTTGTTCTTGGGCTCCCATAGATTTCCTGCATTGATGGTGTTTGTCATGGTTGTGTGCTTGGTAAGCATCACAAATATCCCTTTCCAAAGGGAAGAGCCTCTCGTGCTTTGGCACCCTTGGAATTAATTCACAGTGATCTCATGTCATTTCCCACTCCTTCTTTTTCTGGGGCCAAGTATGTACTCAATTTTATTGATGACTTTTCTAGACGCCCATGGGCATACTTTATTTAGTACAAGTCTGATGTCTTTGATTCATTTCGACTCTTCAAGACATTTGTAAAGAAGCAGTCTGGCTGTTCTATTCAGCGGATACGTACATATAATGGGTGGGAGTATGTGAATCAGCATTTCAGATATTTTTGCACTGAGCATGGTTTGCAGCATCAGTTTACTTTTCCCTACACCCCTCAGCAGAATGGTGTCGCTGAGCACAAGAATAGAACTTTACGGGAGATGGCAAATTTTATGATTTAGTCCAGGTCCATGGATTCATCTTTTTGGGACGAGGCAGTCAATTGTGCCAACTATATTCATAATCGAATGCCTCACAAGGTGATTCGACATATGACTCTTGAGGAGGCTTGGTCTCATGACAAGCCTGATGTTTCTTTTTTCCGCGTGTTTGGCAATGAGGCATGGGCTTTTATTCCTGATGCTCAGAGGAAAGCCATGGAGCGGAAGAGTTGACCCCTCATTTTTTTTGGCTACTATGAGGATTTTAAGGCATATAGGTTGTTTGATCCTAATTCCAGAGAGGTCCTGTTTCGACGGGATGTTCAGTTTGATGAGCGCCTTCCCACAATGGATACCTTGACTCTAATGTCTACTCCTCTACCTAATCCTTCCACTCCATCTCTTTAGGATTATTTTGAGGATGATTTTGATGATGGTGCTGATGATCCACCTTCCCCAACTCCACCTGCTCCACCTCAGATGCCCAAGTGCGCTCGCCTTACTATTGAGGCGGCAGGTTCTATGGTCGGTGATCCTTCAAATACTCATCGCAACCATTCTCATACTGTGGGTTCTAGTCTTTTGAGTCATGCCATTTCAAATGATCCTCAAAAAATTTCAGAGGCTACAGGACACCCTGAGTGGGATTGTGCCATGGAGGAGTATTCTTCTTTGATGAGGAATCATACTTGGGATGTTTGTCTTCTTCCTAAGGGCAGAAAGATGGTTTGGTGTTGTTGGTTGTATCGCACTAAGTATGTTGTTGATGGTTCCATTGATAAGTACAAAGCACATCTTGTTGCAAAGGTTTTCTCACAGGTTGAGGGTTTTGATTACTCCGAGACCTTTGCCCCTATCACCAAGATGAACTCTATTCGCTTTGTACTCTCTCTTGCAGCTTCTCAGGGATGGCCTATTTTTTCAGATGGATGTGAAGAGTGCCTTCTTGCATGGGGACCTTCAGGAGGAAATCTACATGGAGCAGCCTTAGGGATTTGAGCAGGATAGTTCTTTGGTTTGTAGACTTAGGTGTTCATTGTATGGTCTCAAACAGGCCCCTCGGGCTTGGTATGAGAAGATGGATTCTTTCTTGCTCTCCATTGGTTTCACCCACAGTCATTCTGATCACACAGTGTATATTCATCTTCTTGAGGGTGAGATCGGATTCTTGTGCTATATGTTGATGATCTCCTCATCACAGGTAGCTCATCCTCTATGATTCAGTATATTCAGTGAGCCTTGATGGACCAGTTTGAGATGACAGACCTTAGTCTTCTGCACTATTTCCTTGGTCTTCAGGTGATTTTTTCTTCTGATGGGATCTGCATCTACCAACAGAAGTATGGTCTTGACATGCTTTGTCATTTTGGTGTTCTTGTTTGCAAGCTTGCTCCCACCCCTTTTCAGTCAGGGGTTGTTTTGATTCCTACTTGTCCAACTCCTTCAGTAGATTCTAAACTTTACAGGGAGTTGGTTGGCAGTTTTTTCTACCTGACTCACACCCATACTGATATTTCTTTTGCGGTTGGCCTTGTCTCTCAATTCTCCCATGAACCTCATGAGAGTAATTAACAAGCTACCAAACGTATTTTGTGATACATTCAGGGCTCCAATTCTCATGGTATTCACTACACATTAGGGGAACCTCACATTGTTGGCTACACTGACTCAGATTGGGCTGGTGATGTCACTGATCGGAAGTCTACTTCTGGCTTTGTTTTCTTTCTTGGCTATGGTCCTATCACATGGTCTTGCAAGTTGCAGACTGCTCATGCATTATCATCTATAGAGGTTGAGTATCGAGATGTTGTGCTCGCCAGTCAAGAGATCTTATGACTTCGACAGTTGATGATTGAGTTTGGTTTTCCTCCTGATAGTCCCACTGTTCTTTGGTGTGACAATCAGAGTGCTATTCATATTTCCCGCAACCCAGTAGAGCATCAGCGGATGAAGCACATTGAGCTTTACATGCATTTCATCTGCCAGTTGATTCGGGATGGTTCTCTCATCCTGGAGTACATTCCCACTACCAAGCAGGTTGCAGACATCTTCACAAAACCTTTTGCATCACTACGCTATCTTCAGTTGCGCTCTATGCTTGGGGTGAAGGAAGTTGTCCTTGGGGGGTCTTTATGAGGCCTTCCTTCCTTCTTCTTCTTTCAGCATGTTCATTTATCTCTTTTTGGAGAGGAGTTTTTTCCCACTGGGTTTTCTCCTTTTTCTCAGTTTCATAGAGATTTAATTATATTTGGGAACCTGATCAGGCCTTGTTGCTGGGACCCATATTTCCTGCTTTCAGTAACTGTTCTAGGTTTTAGTTTCTCCCTAAGTCTAGCTTAAGGGGGGGTATTAGATTAATTGGGTCTTTACTTGATTAATTAAACAATATTTGTTTAATTCTTTAAGTTCCCTATTATCTCCTTTTACACTTAAGCTAACATTAGGTGCACAATAATTAATTCTTTTATTAATTATTATGTGAAAGCCTAGGTTTTCCCTTTTAGGGTTTCTTGACCTATTATAGGTTAATTTTATTTTCCTTGTATCATTATCACATTACACATTTTGTGAATATTGACCTCTCATCTTTTGAGCATATTTTTCTGTGTTCTTCCTTTTAGTTATTTTTGCTTCCTTGCTTCTCCTTGTAACAAATTATTTAGCTTGTAGAAGATCTTTAGGCTATTGTGGTGTTGTGTTTCTCTACTCTCACACTTGAGAATGATTGTAGAGAAAGAGAAGCCCTCTTGTGTGCACTTTCTAATCAGTAAATAATGGGATTAATCGACAAATCGTCTGGAAAGGCTATATGGGATAAGTTGGAGACTCTTAATGAAGGTGACCCTACAATGAAGATTGCTAAAATTGATGGTTACCGGGTGAGATATTAAAACTTGAAGATGGAAGAATATGTAAGGATTACTGCATTCATGGAAAGGGTAAATGAGATTGTTATGAGAATTCAATGTTTTTGTGGAACGCTGAGCGAAGATGAAATTGTTTCTAAAGTCCTGATAGCCCTACCACCAGCTTAAAAATGAAGGCTAGTGCTATTAATGAGTTGAGAACAATGGCTAATACGTCTGTCAATAGAGATACCTTGGTTGGGAAACTATTTGCTTTTGAGCTTGAAGAATTTGGACCTTCCTTGAGATGTGAAGACTGACCCTGCTTTTCATGCATCTGCATCTGGAACCAGTAAGCAAGATTGGAAAGCTTTATATGGAAAGGAATTGGAAGATATGAAGAGAGAAGATGATGAGTATGAGAAACTTGAAGCACTATTTTCTAGAAGAGTACCTAAAGGACCGGTAGGAAGTATGAAGAAAAACACCTTTTAAATGTTTTGCATGTAATAAGATTGGTCATTTTGAATCTAGATGTCCTGAAAGGAATTCAAGATTTGAAGAAAGAATTAGAAGATCATTTAAGCCTAACCCTGGATATCAGAACAAGTATAAGTACATGAAAAACAGAGACAATTCATGCTACATAGCGGCTGAGGAAGGCATTACTAATTTTGATGATTAACCGACAGAAGATTATGTTAGTGGTCCTGGCAATGGAAAGGAATGGGTGTTCCTAGCTATCAAGGAAGATGATCCGACATTGGAAGAGAATGTACCTGACGAGAAGGCACTTACTACTAAAATTGAGGACAAGGATGAATGGGTAATTGACAGCGGTTGTTCACATAATATGACTGGAGATAAAGGGAAGTTTCTATCTTTGCAAGAATTTGATGGCGGTCTAGTTAGATTTAGATATGACAAAGCATGCATGATCAAAGGAAAAGAAACTATATCATTGGATGGTAATAACAATACTGAAAATGTTAATTATGTTGAAGGTTTAAGGTATAATCTTTTGAGTGCAGGACAATTGGTAGATAAGGGATTTCAATTATAGTTCAAAGATGAAAAATGCAAAATCATTAATAGATCTGGTTTGGAGATTGCAACCGGTACACAAACAAAAGGTAATACATTTCATTTGAACTCCAGTGAGATTAAATGTTTGATTACATAAATTAATGAGAGTTGGCTATGGCATAAAAGGTCGTGTCATGTGAATTTTGATTGCATTGTAAAGATCAGTTCAACTAAGGCAATTAGGGATATACCTAAGATTATTAAGCCCTATAATCCGGTATGTAAAGAATGTCAAATGGGTAAATAGGTCAGAACCTCTTTTAGGAGTATACAAGATCAATCAAATGATGTTCTTGATCTTATTCATACTAATTTGTGTGGCCCTACTAGAGTTAAAAGTTTTCAAGGTGATAGATATTTCATGCTAATCATTGATGATTATTCTAGAATGATGTGGGTTACTTTTCTAAAGGAAAAATCTGAAGCATTTGTAAAGTTTAAAATCTTTAAGGCTAAAGTGGAAACTGAGACAGGATTGAAGATTAAATGTTTGAGGTTAGATCATGGTGGAGAATTTGCATCCGGTGAGTTTAACAACTTTTGTGAGAAGGATGGTATAAGAAGATAATTTTATGCTCCCCGGACACCTCAGCAAAATGGAGTTGTGGAAAGGAAGAATAGAACTATCTTGGATGTTGCTAGAACAATGATGATGGAAGCTATTCTACCTCATATCTATTGGAGAGAAGAAGTGAGCACAACGGTTTATACATTCAACAGAGTACATATCAAAGGAGAAACTGGTAAGACACCTTATGAATTATGGTTTGGCAATACACCTACAGTTAAGTATTTCAGAATATTTGGTAGTAAATCTTACATCATGAGAGATGATATCATTGGTAAATTTGATCCTAGATGTGATGAAGGCATATTTCTTGGTTATTTTAATGAAATAAAAGCATATAGATGTTATAACAAGAGATTTCAAAGAATTGTGGAGAGTGTTAATGTCAAAGTAGATGAGCTAGATATAAGTCAAATCAGAGTTTATGAGAAGGAACTGATAGTGGAAATGACTATATCTAAATCGGTAGCACCTTTACCCAAACATAATGTTGAACCAATTACTCCAACTGTATCAAAGAATTATATAGTAACTAAAGAATAGGGAAGATGAATAGAGAGTCAGAGGAATCCTAGGTATGTGAGATTGAATCATTCAGAATATCAGATCATTGGAGATAAGAGCAATGGAGTGATGACAAGAAGAAGACTGGCAACTAATGAGGTATGTTTAATTTCACAAGTTGAACCGGTATCAATAATTGAGGCATGTAAAGATGAATATTGGTTGAAAGCTATGGAAGAAGAATTAGATAAGATTGAGAAAAATAACACATGGACTTTGGTTCCCCGACCTAAAAATAAAAATGTTATTGGAATATAATGGATTTTTAGAAATAAATTGAATGAGGATGGTCAAGTTATAAGAAATAAGGCTAGATTGGTTTGTAAAGGATATTCTCAGAAGGAAGGAAATTATTATGGAGAGACTTTTGCACCAGTAACTAGGATTGAAGTTGTAAGATTATTTCTTGCCTATGTTGCTTATAAAAACTACAAGGTTTATCAAATGGATGTTAAATGTGCATTTTTTAATGGGGATCTTGATGAGGAAATTTATATTGAGCAACCTAATGGTTTTTCACTATTAGATGATACAAATATGGTTTGCAGGTTAAGGAAAGCTTTATATGGATTGAAACAAGCACCAAGAGCTTGGTATGCAAGGTTGGATAAATATCTTTTGAAGCTTGGTTTTACTAAGGGCAATGCTGACAATAATTTATATTATAAGATCATTGATGATGATATACTGATTATTGAAGTATTTGTTGATGACATTATTTTTGGAGGTGAAGATAAGCTATGCATAGAATTTTTTAAGAATATGGAGAAATAATTTGAGATGTTTATGATTGGAAAGATGAAATTTTTCTTAGGTTTGCAGATTACTCAGACTGACAAAGGTATTTTCATCTGTCAAACTAAGTATGCTAAGGAATTGTTGAAGAAATTTGGTATGGGAGATTCTAAATCGGTAAGTACTCCTATGGTTACAAGTGAGAAATTGACAAGAAAAGATGTTTTCCGCACCGGTAAATCCTACAAGATACAAATCTATGATTGGAGGTCTGCTTTATTTGACTCGACTAGGCCTGACATAATGAATGTTGTTTGTATTGTTTCAAGATTTCAGAGTGATTCTAGAGAGAATCGTGAGAGTGCGGTGAAAAGGATTTTTAGATACTTACAAGGTACATCAGAATATGGTTTGTGGTACCCTAAGGGTGATAAATTTACTTTATGTGCATATACAGACATTGATTGGGTTGGAGATGTTGATGAGCGGAAAAGTACTTCTGGTGGAGCTTTCTTTCCTGGAAAGAAGTTGGTTTCATGGATCAGCAAGAAACAATCATGTACTTCTTTATCCACTGATGAAGTTGAGTATGTTGCTGCTGCTACTAACTGTACACAAGATTTATGGATGAAGCAAATATTGAAGGATATAAAGGTGGATTGTGATGCACTGATAGCTAGTCACTGTGATAACTCTGTTGCTATTGATATATCAAATAATTTGGTATTTCATTCTAAGACAAAACACATATCTATCAAGTACAACTTTTTGAAGGAAAAGGTGGAAGCAAATGAAGTTATACTAGTTTATGTGAACACTAAATAGGAGATTGAAGATATTTTCACTAAACCTTTGCCCAATGAATCATTTTTGTACCTGAGAGATAGATTGGGAGTTTCTACCCCTCTAATAGAGACTTGATTGATGTGGTTTGGCATCAGTCTGGTATGCATTATCAGAGATACTATTTATTCTGGCACTGATGTGGGGATGCTACTGCTCTAGGGGAGTAGTCAACTTTGTGATTCAATGATTTATGTTTTTGCTTTGATATTTTTGTCAGATTTATGGTATTGATGTCAAAGGGGGAGAGATATTGATGTGAAAAAGACAAAGAAAGAAAAAGAAAAAGTCAAAGGGGGAGAGATATGAATAAGAAAAGTAAAAAGGAGAGGTTTAGATCTTTACAGATATATTATTCGCAAGGGGGGTTTGGTCTTTATTTCAAAGTTGTATGCAGGAGATTGTTGGTTGTCTTCCATTGGGGGAGACTTGTTTGGCATTTCTTGGTACTTAAATGTTTTTCACATCTAGTGTTGCCATCAATGCCAAAGGGGGAGATTGTTGGCCATTTGGTGGAATTGATTATGTGTTTCATTGATGTTTTGTCATTGATGCAAACACTAGTTGTTTGGATGCTTTACCGGCACCCTTCTGGTCCCGGTAGGTTAACTGGTTTTTGGTTGATTTGGATCTGGCATGTTTCGGTAGGCTCTGATATGATTTGGTTATGGAATTGGCTTGTTCATGATACTCATGCTCATATTTAGTAAGTTGGTTTTGGTCTGGTGATCAGATTCTATCATGTTTGCTTAGAACCTTGGTTTCTGGTTTTGGCGAGGGTTTCACCGACAAAGCTTTTGATGAAGATCTTTGATGAATTGCATAAGTGGTGTTGGTGTAGCTTCTGGTGGAGTTTTGGGATGCTAATGGTGATCATGTTCGAGACTTGGCGGATGGAGATCATTGTTGTAGTGTGTGGACCTATACTAGGTCCTGGTTGACCTAAGTTATGGACTGGCTTTAATGTAATGTGTGGATTGGACCTCTCGATGTGTTTCCAGGATGTCTTATACAGGATTATATTTCCTAAAACCAGACATGATCATCTATCTTCGTCTTATACATAATGTATCCTTCCTGAAACTAGACATTCTGATCATCTTTGTCTTATATAGGATTTGTTCTTCCTGAAACCAGACCTAATCTTTATCTTATCAACCCGATCAGTTCTATCGATCCCATCAATCCTATCAATCTTATCATTCAATCAATCTACAAATCACTCTAGCCATTTATTCTATCCAATCAAACCCATTCAAGTCATCAACTAACCATTCTTCCATTTCTCATATAAAATTATTCTTATTTCGAGAGATCATTCATGTCTTTAATGCACAAACAATCTCTCGAGGGGGCATCCTACCTCCATTGTCGGGGCTTACTGGGACACGATTTTTTCATTTTATTTGAAACAACAATGTTCCGACATTGTCTCAAAGAGGGGCAAATGTAGACACCTAAAAATGTCTCGTTAATCTACACTAATTATTCATCCTATTAATTAAATAATTCTTTAATTATTTAATTAAACTAATTAAATTCTTCCAAATTAGTTTTAATCATCACATTTCATCTTTTATAATTATTCTATTCCTCCTCTAATCACCTAATCAATTAATCCTCTTTCTTACATCAATTAAATATTTATTATTTAATTAATTTTGATTTAATTCCTTTAATTAAATAATTTTTATTATTTAATTCCTTTAATTAAATAATTTTTATTATTTAATTAAATTCAATTTATAAACGGTTAAATTATTTCATTAAATTATTTAATTATCTCTCATTCTTTTTCAAATTCAAATTTCAAATTCTCCAAAATGCTAATTTCGTCAAAATTCAATTAATTACATGTGCATTTCAGTTTTTGAAAATCTAAATTTAAATTGAAATAAAAAGGAAATGTGAATTTCATTTCAAATTCCTACAACACATGTTCAAATTCTAACTCCCAATCATTTCAGTCAACTGAACAATCTATTCAGTCATCTCCCTAGTTAACTCCTTAATCACCTTTTTCAACTCTCAATCACTTTTTTGGAAAAGAACAATCAATTAAGTTAACAGATCAATCAACTCAGTTCATTGGTCAATCTAGTCAGTTCACTGATCAATCATTCTAGTTAACTCATCAATCAAATGAGTTAAACATTCAATCAATTTTGTCTCAAGCAATCTCCACCATTGATCAATTATGTTCTAGAATGAATCTCAATCGTCCATTCTTATCCTCTAGAATCTATAAATTCAACCCATTTCTTCTCAGTTTTCCTTAATCACAATCTTTGAAATTATTGTGTCATCTTTATGCAAGAATCCCTATCGATATTTGAGATCTAGACAACACAATATTGGAGAAGAGAAATGAAAGATTTGTTTTGGATCAATTGAGGGAGTTTTAATTATATTCTTTTATGTTCAATTGATTTAATTATATTTCATTGTTATTTATGAACTAGTTTAATTGGATTAGAGTATTCATGATTTACTCTCTTAAATCTGATTAAGTATGGATAAATTTTCCCCTGAGACACGTAGCATATCATAATTTTTTAGGAAATCCCATTTTATAGAGTTGACAGACACCTTTGATGACAACCAAATTATTTTTTTTGTCAACACATCCACATCTTTTGTTTATGATCTACATCAACCTTTGCATGGGGTTGTTTAGTATCCTTCAAATATTTCTTCATTATCTTTGGATCTTGTGCATCATTAAGAGATTTTTATTCTTCCCAAATGAGAAAATTTCATATACCAATCTACAACTCTCCTTCCGTGAGGAATAAATTTTGTTCGTCATTTAGATATGACATTTTGTATTCTTCTTCAAGCATCATTTAGCATTGTAGGTTCTATTATCTTATGGGGGTCTCCGTAGTCTCTCTTTTCTATCCTCCTATTCTAAATTCTAACTCACTATTAAAAATGGAACTTGATGGTTCAAATCAAATAATGTGTAAATTTCTTCATACATATAGTGTCGTGGTTAAAACACTTCGTTGGTGAAGCGGCCACCATGGTTCAAATCCTTGTTGGGCCTTTGTGCTCGCAAGGCCTCGTGCCTTCGCTGGGCCATTGTGCTCGCGGATTTGAACAAGTGAAGTGTGGGGATGAGGTCCCTTGTTTGTGGCCTCACTGGTTCATAGCTCTAGGTCAAAAGCATTTACCCCTTATTTTTAAAAATAAAAAATAAAAAAATATGTAAATAAATTATAGATCCCTGCATGATTTATCCAAACAAATTGAAAGCAATTTGTCTTACTCAATTTGCATTTGCCTATAATTTTAGTAAAGAAAAAAGGTTATGTGAAAATATGTAGTATCATCAAATTTGTTAAATATAACAAGCACATTGATTATGAAAATTGTTACTAAGAAAAACTATTATTACACGTTCCATTTCAAAATAATAAAAATATAATAATAGAAGAATTTGAAACATTTCAAAGTTCCTATGTTTATTATGAAAAAGTCAAAAGAAAATGAAGTTGAATATACATACAATTTCAATTAAATGTGGGGAGATTTAGAGGACACGTTTGAAAAATTTGAGCTAACTAAAATTATAATTGAAGATAAAACTATCAAAGAAAAGACAAGTAACAATAAACTTGAAACATATGATCTGACTTCATATTTACAATATTTACAACAATGCAAGAAAACTAAATTTGATATTGGTTTTCAAACTATACAAAACCCAAACCTTCTTCAAAACACACAATATTATAAACCTAGACAACAACTAAATGAAGAACAAAAATGAATTATAAAAGTATTTGTAATTAAAAAAAATTACTAAAAAAACCTATATACCTTTTCTTAACTAGTGGTGTTGCAGCAAGTAAAACATTAATGGCAAAAGAAATTTTCCAAATGCTATTAGATATGTACAACTCAAATCTTGATTCTAACCTGATCAAGACAAAAGGACTAGTCATGGCCTATACAAGGAAAACAACATTTAGTGTGGGGGAACAACAATACATTCTACATTTCTACTGCCTTTTAGCAAATCCACTTTCATTCCACATAGAAATGAAACAATAGAATCATTGAAAAAGCATTATGAATAGCTACAAGTATTGCTAATAGATGAACCTTCTATAATAGGTAGTTGATTTCTATATTTAATTGACAAAAGAATGAGAGAAAATAAGCATTTCCCAACAACATATTTTGGAGGTCTTGACATAATCTTTTATCGAGACTTCTATCAAGCACACCAATATAAGATAGATTTTTTTTTAATATCCTATTATCAACAAGGAAAGAGTGCCATACAATTTTTTGATAGATATAACTAAATTGTTATTTATCTCTATACTAAACAGTATATAGACCAATTCATAATCTAATTATGATATAGAATATCTTAATTAAAAAATTCTTAGACCACCTCCATTTGATCCAACCTTCCCATATCTTTTCCATAGAAATAAGTAAGTCACTTTACATAACAATGAAATGTTGTTCATTGTTCTCAATGAACCAATTATCATTAACATAATTGATGAGATCAATGTCAACTATGGCAATATAAAAACATATCCAACAAAAAGTCAACCACAACAAATAGTATTCAAACCCAATATGTTAGTTGAATTGTATGTAGGAAATTATAACATAAAAGATGGATTAGTAAATTCAAAGTATACACAATCACAATGAAATAGATACAATATGGATTTGGTTCAATGACATAAATATTAGGAAAAAAATGGTCAAAAAATTAGAACATCTATATACATAAAATATTTTGAAACAATGGGTACCTACTCTATGAATAGAAAAATCTATATCACAAAAAAAATTATCCATCTCGTATTAAAGTTTGTAAATAGTTCCCAATGCAACTAGCATTTGCACGAACAATTCATAGATCAAAAGGTCTTACGCTAGATGGAGTCACATTTGATCTATTAAGAATAAATTGTCACGGATTAGTATATATAACACTTTCACGTGTTTGAGATATGCATTCACTCTACTTGTTAATTCCACTTACGAAACAAAATTCAAAGTCAAGGATAGAATAATAATTGAGATGCATCGATTAAAGACAGATGCAAAATGGAAACTAGCATATAACAAGCCTAAAACTGATATAAACATTACCATTACAATTCTACAACTAAATACAAGAAGCCTTAGATCACATATCGATGATCTATCTACAAGAAACACATACATCATGCATACCTTATCATTACAAATTCAAAATGTTTGAATCTATTATTATGTATCATATTCATGGACATGATTTCAGTTGAAAAACATAGCCCATAAGCTCAATATTTCCATTGCATGCACTGATAGAGAGACTCGAGAGGAAGGTTTCTTCCCTCCACACATAGTGTAGAAAACATCCTGGCTTCAAGTAGGATGCCAAAGGACTCACTAGAATCAACACAAGAACTAGAAGATATATTTAGTGCACCTATAAATCTAAAATCTTCTGAGGATACACAACCACAAGGAGAACCTACTCAAGAACTTACAAACAATAAGTACTGGTAGTACAATGGCTAAAGAAAAAGTAGAAAATCCTAAATGTTGATGTGGATTTTGACTTCAATCAACTGTGATAAACTCTCACTATAAAATAAGGTTTGTTTACTTGAAAGACTATGAAGATATCAATCCAAAGGCTCAAGACATCTTTGTTAGACCCAGTGGCATTCAATCAATAAGCATGCATCAACTATTTTATGAGGGGATTCCATATAGTTCACCATAATTCTAAATGATTCACAAGTTTTGGAGTATTTATTACAATTTATCTCTTCTTGAACGACTGATAAAAGAAAAGAATATGAAAGTGAAATAGATTATTATGTATGGGTTAGCTTCGTAGTCTAATTCTCCTCTAAAATAATTGAAGTGGCAAATAATAAATTTTGCAAATAATCAAAATGTTCTCACAATCATTCACAAAATTGTGCGAGCTTTTAAAGAAGATTGTTATTGACAAAGAAAGGGATATAACACATCAAAAATACTGCATAGAGTTTTGATTAAGTAAAAATAGGTTTTTGAAAGGAACCCGAACCTTTTACATAGAAGGAGAGTGAAAGAGCTAGAAAAAATTGCGCCCGATCACTTCAGAAACAAAAATTGATCCCATTTGAACAAAAAAGGGATCTCAACACACATAACATGAAGAACTAGAAAAAGACAGCATATAGTTACACTGCATAGAGTTATATCTTTCTTCATCAAAACAATAATTTACAGTCAAATTGGCATCATCAATTGACCAATAAGCTTTACTAGATCAACTATTTACAAAAGAATGAACACTAATTGAAACAACTATGATAGTATGAGAATTAAGAAATAGAGTCTTTGAAACACTAGAGCTCGCTCAAGTCTACAACTCTCAAACATAATAAAAATAGAAGCATGATGCTACTTTTATAGCATCACCATAGAATAAAACAAAATAGACAATTGACTATTGTGCAACAAATTTTACATTTTTTGACTAAGTCAACTCTTGGCTTCTTCTATACTGGATTCACTAGCCCTTTGTTTTTGCAACAAATACTTTTCAAAAACTGCCAACACTCGGACTGCTTCATCATTTGTACAGTTTTCAAAAGTGGACAAATTGAATTCTTGAACTTGGCACATACTCCATAGGGGATCTATATCTTGTTCGATCAGATTAACATTCTTATCATACTCTTTTACTCGTGTTTGTAGTTGTTCGATGCCCTTTAAAATTTGCGGGGTCTTGTACTTTGTGGCGTCATATAGCCTTTTGTTCTAGATGTCTTCAAATTCCAATATTATTCCCTCATCTCCCAAACAAATCACATCCTCAATCAGGATTTCCATCAAAATTTATATAAGTGTACCATTTTTTCCTTGAATCTTGATGGCCTCCCTCTCGATGTTTTGCAATTTAGTTTGTCCTTCCTACAACCTTTCTTCTTTCCATGTTTTCACTGCTATCCATGAGCTCATTTCACTTATTTGTTCCAAAAATTTTATTTCCCAATCAACAAGTACATTTACAGACATGTCTTCCATTTCCTACAATCTAATAGCTTTCATTTCCATCTGCTCTAACAATTATTCAAATCTATTTTGTGCTCGAGTTATCCTCCTCATCAACTTCATCCAAGCAAAATATCTTGTAACCATAATCTACAATGAAGATTTAGTTTGAGTCATAGCTTCATTTATCCTTTCATCCACTAACTCTTCCTTTCACTTTAGTGTGCTAACTGCATCTACCTCTTCCTTTGATATTAGCACTGGGTGTTGTGGAATTGCTTGTAGAATTGATCCAGGTTGAATAATCCCTCTAATGAACTGCACCAGTTTCTCTATTTGGATTTTTTTCTCTTTGAGATTCTTTTGGTCTCTCTTCAATCTATCTTTTGTAATGGCTATACCTTCCTTGGTGATTCTAGCACCCTCAAACCTTAAAGGTCGCCCTAATTGAACTGTGGTAATTTGATGATCTTGAGAAATTAGTTCTTCAGCATCCTTATCTATTATTGGCTTTGCAATGTGTAGCTCCTACTCTCCTTCAGGGTTAATGCTTGTAACGTATCTTACCTTTTTTTTTTTTCTTTTCTTCACACTTGGGGCTTCTGCTAACAAACTGTTAAAATCTAAGGGTACCACCTCTATATTCTCCGTTAGCATTGTTTTTTTTTTTAACCAATCAGGAATGTTCCTGCTTTCCACGCTTGCTAGGAATTTTCTTTTGTGCAGGGTTTCCCTCCTTTCTTCATGTTCCTATTCATTCATTTCTTACCCATTTCCCTGAGGCATATTCTCCTCCACACTAACTTTAGCATCTTTTCCTTGATTACCATCTTCAGGATTCTCTGCATCCTAATGAGTGTTGCTTCATGATTTGGTCTATTATTTTCTATTTCCCTAGAGATCTCATGTTGCCTAATTTCTTCATGAAGAGAAATCTCTTCTATATTATTTGCCTTTCCCACCTAATGATCTTCCTATGGAGCTTCGTGTGTTTCTTTTTATAGAGATTTTTGTATTTCCTCTTGCAGAACTTCTTGTATTTTTGGTTTTAAAACTTGTTTTGCATTTCCTAGAACCTAATCTCTATTTCCATCCAAGGACCACATTTCCTTGATACTTGACACTTGTACTTCCTGTCCATCTTTGCTGAATGTTTGGCCTATAAACTCCTCTTCACTCTGTTCTAGATTGAGCATTTTTTCTCCTACTTGCATAGGAACTTTGCTTCCTTCCTTTCTCAATTTCTCACTTTTGGATTTAGCAAACTCTTCATCTACATTAGATGAACTTAGCCAATGTTCTCTTACTAGTGGTTTCTTTTGGTGTTGAGGTATTTTTTGAATGTTAATCTTGGGGTATTTTCCTTTTCTAACCTTTTATGCAAATCCTTCAGATTCCCTTTATTGAAATCCACAAGCACTTGGTTCAATTGTTGATAGAACTTTTCACAAGAATCATCCTCTTCGGGTATATTCAACACACCTTCCAAAGTACTAAGATAATTGATACATTTTTTTAAAAATTTGATGTGCAGTGCCAAAGTTATGAGTATGCTACTAATGCCCATAGACAATCTATTTACCCAAGCAACATTTGATGACATTTGTAAAATAGCTAGGAGTTACTTTAGGTCCACTTTAAGGAAGAACAAAAGTTCTAGGCTACTTCCTACCACTAGGACATCTATTGGTGTCTCAAGGGTACCCATTAATTCTTGGAAGGCCATGGTTGGCCACTACTGACGCATTTATTGGTTGAAAGCTAGGAAATATGATTTATCTCTAACAAAGATGTGACCAAAAAGTTGGTACTATATCCTCCAACTCAACCTAATTTTGATTTAAAATAGTGTTGGCAAGAGACACTGCACAGGTTATCCAGTGTTGTCATTGATGGCAACCCAAGTCAGTGCACCCATCTACATTGTTGTATGTGATCCTACTGGAAGTTAGATTCAAGATTAGTTTAAGTTTGGCAAGCTAAAACAGAGCATCTGACAGTGTTGTGCATTTTGGTTGATACATCATTTCTGGTTATCATCTTGTGTTGTGGATTTGGTTGTAGTTTGATGGATTTCTAGACAACCTTATTTCAAAGTTTTAGTCTCTAGTGATGATTAGCAGGTTCGAGTTAGAAGCTCAGGTATATCGGTTTTCAGTTAAATATCAATGCAATACAATCGACTTGTGTGGGTAATCCTTATGTGGATTATGTGGATCGATATTGGTGATTATTTTTGTGGTCTGGGTATTTATTCTAATGGTTGTGGTAATGTGTGGACAATTTTTTTGGTCTGCATTGGTATTTTAATTATGGATTTAGCTGATAATATGTACACATTTCATAATATGCTAAGTGTTCTTGAAACTGACATGTGGTTGATCTAATATCTTATTGTAGATATATATAAGTGATGCATTTGATCATTTTAGGGAGTGTGGTGCATGAAAAAGGTGTTGGTGATCGATTGTGTGTAGTTGCACATGTACAAATTAGAGATTCATGCTTTGGATCATAGTAGAACACAACAGTATAAGACAAAATATGAAAAGTTTGTGTAATGTGCTTAACTGGAACTATAACTAAGCATTTGTAGATGCTATTATTTAGTTCATGTACTTTAGTAATCTTATGTAACTCATTTGTAAGACAATGAGTCTTCCTAGGGTTGTAGCCCTTCTTTGTTTGAGCAATGAGTTCCAGGCAATATGCCTGAATGCATGTGAATTCCATTGTAAAACTTTATATTTGAGCATACTCATTTGTGGGTCTCATCCCCACCATGGTTTTTCTCTTGTTCGGGTTTTCCACATATAAAATATTTGTGTTATGGTGTTGTGGTTGATTTCTTTGTGTTCTTGCATCTTTCTTTTGGTTCAATGTATTAAGTGGTTTAATGATCATATTAATAATTATACATAACATTGATTCAGCCCCCCCCTCAGTGTACCTTGATTCAGACAATTGGTATCAAAGCCTAGTTCCTCGAAAGAAGTCTAACAGCTTGAGGAGGATCCAAGAAGGTGGTGCAATGGATTATGGTGGTCTTCAACATAAACTTCTTATTACACTTTATGATCTTGATCAATCCAAAGTTGAAGTCCGGGAATTAAAAGCGAATCGTAAGGATGCTAAGAATTTCATTCAGTCATTGAAGGAGCAACTAAATAAGTCTAGGGAAAAGAGAAAGGAACTTGTTGATTAGCTAAAGCGGAAAGAAAGCCAAAGCATAGATGATGGTCCCTTGAATCAAGATTTGAAGGATCAAACATAAGAATGTGAGAAGCTTGCTAGAGATAGTGTAAGTCCATAAAAATGAGATGGGATCTATAATAATGAGGTTGAAAAAGGAGATTGAGGAAAGAAAGAAGAATGAAGAGAACCTTAATGAATCCCTGAAAGAAAGATCTGATGAATGTTGTAGAATCAATTGTGAAAATGATCAGTTGAAGCTTGAATTGCAACAATCCATAAACAATGAAGAAGAGCTTGAAAGGCAAATTATCATTCTTAGGGATGAACTTGCTACTGCAAACGAGTACAAGGAAAAGTTCAAGATTATCTCAGCTAAACTTGATGTGATGCTGCAAACTCAGAAGAATGGAGATGACAAGCAAGGTCTTGGATATGAGAAATTAGAAAGCTTTGGATCTGGTCAAAGCAATCCTAAGCCAAAACACCAGAAAAACAAAGCTAAAAAGTCTCAATTAAGGTAACCTAATGCTCAAAAGTTCAATGGTAATTGTTTTGTTTGCAATAAATTTGGTCATAAGGCTAGTCAAATCAAAAATAGGATGAATCAAAATAGTCCATCTTTCTTTGGTCAGTGTTTCAATTGCAATAAGTATGAAAAATAAGTCTTTGAATAGAAGGAATGTTAGATGTTATGATTGTGGTAGGTTTGGTCACATTGCTAATCAATGCAAATCAAGAGGAAATCAAGTGAGTTATAGGCCTAGACAAAGAAATGTTTTGTGCTATAATTGCAACAAATCCGGTCACATTGCAAAATTTTTGTAGAAGCAAAAATGTGGACAGGAAGGGTCCCACAAACAAGAACAAAAGTGTGCAGATAGATGACAAAGTAAAATTGAAAGTGGATGAGATCAGGAATCAGATGAAGAAGACATGGGTGAAGAAGAGTGATTCTGATGCAGGAAGTGGATCTGCACCTGAATCCGGTATTGGAAATTCCTCTGGGAAATAGCTTAAGGCCTTTGGCCTAGGGGGATTTTTCAAGAAAATATTTTCCTCCCCTTCCAGAAGTTGATGTTGGAATGCGGCAGATTGTCAGTAGTTGCATTGGTGTATTGCAGATCATCTAGAAGGATTTCTAGAAGTATTGGAGATCCACATGAGAATTTATGTGAGTAGTCTATGAAAAATAAGATGGTCACATATGTAACTGGTTCCAATTTTGACAAAAGAGCTAAGACAATAAATGTTATTGTTGAGTCAGATGTGAAATTTGCTTCAATGGTTATCAGATACAAGGTTTATCACTCCAGCCAAGAGAATTCAATATCCGGTATTTTTATATTTTGCAATGGCTAGAGGCTACTAGAAGCATTCGTAAAGAGATTGACTCAATCAAGTCAAAAATTTGGCAAACACAGCATTCGTTATCTCATCGTTCCGATAAGTTTTCTATTGAATAATTGCACAAGAGATATTTAGAACTTAACAACAGAGGGAAAATATCAATCTCCCTCTTGGTCAGTTAAGGGACATGTGAAGTAATTGCATCTAATTGATGAATCATGCCCTCTCTAAGTCACAACAATACACCTTCTCTGAGCCTAGATTCATTGACGAAGCATAACACACTCTTGTCTCTCTCCAAATTCAGGATACACTTCTCTTAGATGCCATTCAACAATGGGACAACAATGCAGGTATTTGTTCTTCCCACTTTCTCAAGGAAGCTTCTGGTTAATTCCTACTTTTATCCTCAAGGAGAGCTTCTTGTGTACAGTTTGTTTTTTCTTTCTGCACCCTTTGCTAGTGATGCCAAAGGGGGAGATTGTTATAATATTGTCATTGATGTCATCAATATTTTGGTGATCCACAACATGGGTCCAACATAATCCAACATAGTTTCTATAAGCTTCGGTACTCTCTTTTGGTCTGGTCCATTCCAGTGTTTGTATTTGGATCTACATCAGATATTTTTGCAAAGGCTTTGGGATCATGTTGTATTCTAATGTCTACATCCAATATTTTTGATAGTAAAGTCTTTGATGTGACACTACTATGGGTATGATAATGAATTACCCTATATTCTGACTTAGTTTAGCATCAAGTTATTTGGTTCAGTCTCATCCAGAATCATTGGCAATATATTAGTTCTAAGTAATCATGCTTATTTCTCTAACTTTGATGATTTTGTTTTGTAACCCTTCACAGGGTGGTGGGGTGACACCACTCCTAAACAAAGTTAATTGCTCCACGTTGCCCTGCAACATCATTTGTGTTATCAAGACAACCATGTGGGGGTGCAAGGAAAACATAAGATTACACTACAAACATCACCCTACTGCCCCGCACCATATTTTACTCTCCTAAAAGAGGCTCGTAGGGTAGAGGAAGAAACCCTCACTTAAGTGAGGCAATTATGCATGTGGCCAATAAGACTTAAGGGTCATGGGGTCATAAGAAACATAGGCAATAGGGTGATTTAGACTTTATACTTTTAGGAAAATAATTTCATCTCCCCTAGGAAATGATTAACCGGTAAGAAATAAAACTCCTAACAAGTGGGACCGGTCAATGAATGAAGATTGAACCCTCTAAGTTATGACTAAGGGACTAATCAACCACATCAATCAGTAAATGACAAAATAGAACAAAGGAAGAAACATGCCTAGGGTGAAACTAAGGGATCCAAGACTTAAGCAAACATTTGAAAACCTAACCCCAAAAGGGCATAAAAGAGAAAAATTCAACAAAAATAAGTGATTTTTTGACAGTTCTAATAGGGGAGACACTCTTACAGGCTATCTAACAATTCACATGCATTTAAATTTTGAATATGCATATAGACCTAGTTGTGTAGTTGCAGCTAAAACATTTAATAGTTTTCCTTCATCTTTCATTATTTAAAGGAAGTCTATATTTTGTTGCAAATCTTCTAGCATCTAACAAACATCTATCTTTAATTATTATTATTATATTTATGCATCTCCATACCCTATTTGAAAGCTTTCATTTTGGCTCAAGGTAGTGAGGATGTTGTCAAAGGCTATATGTATATGTAATTATATTATATAATAAATAATATATATATATATATATATATATATATATATATATATATATATATATATTATATAAAAGTGGTAAAGGGTGACACCCGTTTACATTGCATAATTTATTATATCGGTCCATCATAGATATTATTTAAGATTCTAAAATTAAAACGGGGATTACTCGAAATTCCCCCAAACACCATACTACACTACTATCCAAGACTCAAACTGTTGACTCACAGGTACTACAACTAAAAATTACCCCTCAAACATCTACTCGTCACCTTCGTTTTTTACCTCAACTATGACTAGGGCCCTTGACCAATTTATCCCCAAATTCTATGTCATTATGATAGCTTCCTTCGGGATGCTAATGCCCTACATGACCTCTTTTTTTTCTCTCTTTCTCATTTTTCCCCTTCTAAATTTAAAACGATATCCATGGTTCATTATATCATTGAGTTGGTTGTGGTCATACTCCATCTTGTGGGGAATACCCTATTCCCACCACTGCCATCTCTAAAAAAGTGATGCATATCCACCCTCTACCGTGTTGGCAATTGACACTCAATTGGTTGGTTTCAATATGTTATCATTGAGGACAACATGGCAACATGTTCTGACTTCATATTTTGGTTTAGTTGTGTACCGACAGACACTTCACCGGCACCGACAGGTTGAATGGATTTCTTTGGTTACCGATATTGCAGGCCGACATGGTTTATAATCAGGTTATCAGTATTGGAGGCCGACATCATTTGGGAGATCAGACATCGACAATTGTTTTGATATTCATGTATTTTTGTTATTGAGCAGACATGTTTATTCATATTGTAATTATCTTTCTAAGATGACATAAGGCATGATAATTTGTAAAGGGTATATAGGTCAGTTGATTAGATCATTTTGTAATATGTATGTATGTATGAGGACATGGTGAAGAAGATGCAAAATATATGAGAGAGATCATGTATGTGAGGATATTTATGTAAGATGGTATTCTGGTAAGGGTTTAGGGTTTCAGACTAGAACAGATAGAGCTTAACCAGAACTGTATTCAGACATAGAAGATGCTATCTTTGCAGTTCAATCATTTCTCTGGATTGTAGTCAGTGAGGCTCCTTTTGTGATTGAGTAGTGTGCTCTAGGTTGTAAGCCTTCTTGTAGGTGCAGGCCCCTATATTTTGTAATATCTCTTTATATGGCCAGTGGATTGATATTGTGGATCACAAATCTCACCCTGGTTTTTCCTCTTTGAGTTTTTCCACGTATAATTCTTTGTGTTATGGTATTCATTTGTGTGATTGGCTTATTGGTTGCTTTAATTCTTTCAATTCTATATGTATCGATATACAGGTTGGTGTATGCATGTTTTAATAAGGTTCTAATTGATCATTGTGGTAGAACACTGATTCATCCCCCCTCTCAGTGTTCTTGGATTCCAACAATTGGTATTAGAGCCTTGTGGCTTGGAGGAAGTTTAACAGCTTGAGGAAGATCCTGAATCCGAAATCCATGGATATGAGTTTGGAGAAACAACTTGAGGTAGCACTTTAATATTATGATGCTGAAAGGATGAAGAACTTGAAGTTACAAGATGAATTGAATTTTGCTCAGGAACTCGTTCTTGTCCTACAGGAGAGGCTGTCATCTGTTCAAGCTAGGAGGAAGGAACTTTTGCAGAATAAGGATAATGAAGAGAAAATGTACTTAATGAGAGATGTTTGAAGCTGAGTCGGGAGAATATGGTCATGAGGAATGAAATGAATGCAAGCTATAACTATGAGGATGTCTAAAGAGATTGAAGACCGGAAGAAAAAATGAATAAAATCTTGTATCTCTGGAAAACAAATTTGAAGATTGTGGTAGGTTGGTTCATGAAAATAATATGTTGAGAACTGATTTAGTGCAATCTCATAGTAATGAACAAGAACTTGAGAGACATGATAATTCTGAGAGATGATCTGACTATTGCAAGTGAGTATAAAGAAAAAATCAAGATTAGTTCAACACAGCTTGATGAGTTATTGAAGAGACAAAGATAGAATGGAGATTCCAATGGACTTGGATTTGAACAAGGACAAAGTTCTGGTACTGCAAATGAAGATCAAAACCATAAGGCACCGGTAAGGCAATTTAATGCTTATAAATTTAATGGTAGATGCTTTGTTTGTAATAAATTTGATCACATGGCTAGGCAATGTAGAAATAGAACAAATCAAAACCTTGATTTTGCTCCTGGTCAGTCTTCAAAATGTAATAAGTATGGTCATAAGACAAAATATTGTAGAATGAATGTTAAATGTTATGCATGTGGAAAATTTGGACATATGGACAATCAGTGCAGGTCAAGCAATTACACCGATTTTAGCAAAGAAATTAAAAAGAACAATGTTACATGTTATGCATGTAATGAGGTTAGACATATTGCTAAGTTTTGTAGAAGCACAAATCCACAACTTGGTAGTGAAGGATCAAATGTTAAAGGGAAAGAGAATGTTAATGAAATCCAGCAAGATCATACTCAGAGATGGGTTAGAAGTCAGAAGAATAATCAGTAGATGGAAATGCACCGGCTACTCAACCGACAAAGGAGGTTGCTCCTGCACCGGCAGAAAACTCATCCAATAACTAAGGAAGATGCCTTAGGGGTAGGCAAATTTCATGAAGATGTTGCATATGCCACATGAACAGGTTCTGGAAGATGTTCCAGATATTGGAGATGCTTATCCGACATGGCAATGTTTGATCGAGATCCAGTATGTTTCACCAGAAGTCATTCATATACACGATGGATTAGGGTTTCTTGGAGGTTAAAAGGATGAATTCACTTCTTTTCTGATCACTTTGCATTTAGATTGATTCAGAGGAAGTCTAAGGTGATTCAGTGTGACCGATATCATCTTGAGCGATTTCACCAGTGATCAGAAGAGTTCTTTAGGGTTTTTCACTGACAACTATCTTTTAGGTAATTATCTTTCATCATGGAAGCGAGATAATCATTTGTACCTATGTTTATTGCAAATCCTACTATTTTTGAGTTCAAGGAACGTCCTAGGCTGATTTTCAAATGATATCTGCATATTGCTACTTTGGACGATTCGGTTGGCATTTTTTCCCGTGTCCCGAAGGGAGTTTTATATGTTGAAGATGTAAGAGCTTACATTCACTATCATATTGAAGATTTTGGAATGAGTGATATTAAGAGCATGTACATGAGCGAGTTAATGGGAAATTCTGGAAAGATTAAGCCCAAGTACAAACATATTGAGGATCTAGGGTTTACCGACATTCTGGATATTCCAAAATTTGAAGATGAGATTGTTAGATGTGTTTTGACCAGAGTGCATGGAGAATTTATCTAGTTGGACAGAGCGTATAAGATTTTGAAGGAGGCCATCAGGGCCATCACCAGTTTACCACAGGTTGGACAATGCCCTGAGAAGAAGGTTTCTAATGATCAGGTGTATAAGATCACCGATGCAACATCAAACAAGCAATCAATGAGGGTTAGTGCTATCACCGACATAGATATCAGATTCGAAAGCATGGTCATCGGTTACAAGGTTTACTTACAACTAAGATAGATAAAAGGATTAAGGATATTCAGGGGGAGATTGTAGGTATGGTCAATTCTTTTAATGGTTCACATTCATTGACTACATCTATAGATGGTCAGATTTTGGTTTTGGAAGCCCAAGTTTTAGCTCTTAAGAGGGAAAAAGATAAAATCATAAGGAGAGCCAGAAGTCTTAGAGGATTGGTGAGTCCTCGGTTGGATTCATTAAGTGTACATAAGAAGGAGTGTATAGAAATAGTTGGCAAGCCCACATCGGTAGAGCTCAATGAGAAAGAGTCATATGCCCATATGCTAAATGGACTTGTATCTATTTTCAACACTTTAAAATCTGGCTGGGATACTTATCTAGAGCTTTTGGAGAAGTCCTATCTAGAAATTTTCAAATATATTAAGCTCCGATAAGGTATTTTGGGACATTCATTGTACAATCTTTCATTTTTCATCTCGATCTTTGGCTTTTTGGTATTTTTGGTTGGCATTGATGTCAAAGGGGGAGTATAGGTGAAAAATATTCAGGAGATTTGGAGGTATGGAGTATTTTGTTCAGATGGATATTCAGCTTAGGGGGAGTAGGCTCGGGATGAAACCAACAGATGGAAACCATGATCATTTTTTACACGAGTCTTTCCATCAATGCCAAAGGGGAAGATTGTTGGCACTTGACACTCAATTGGTTGGTTTCAATATGTTGTCATTTATGACAACATGGAAACATGTTTTGGCTTCATATTTTGGTTTAGTTGTGTACCAACAGACATTTCACCAGCACCGGTAGGTTGGATGGATTTCTTTGGTTACCGGTATTGTAGGTCGACATGTTTTATAATCAAGTTATCGGTATTGGAGGCCGACATCATTTGGGAGATCCGACATCGACAATTGTTTTGATATTCATGTATTTATGTTATTGAGCCGACATATTTATTCATATTGTAATTATCTTTGTAAGTCGACATGAGGCATGATAATTTGTAAAGGGTATCTAGGTTTGTTGTTTAGATAATTTTGTAATATGTATGTATGTATGAGGAAATAATGAAGGAGATGTGAAATATATAATAGAGATCATGTATGTGAGGATATTTATGTAAGAGGGTATTCCAGTAACAGTTTAGGATTTCAGACCGGAATAGACAGAGCTTAATCGGAACTGTATTTAGGCATAGAAGATGCTATCTTTGCAGTTCAATCATTTCTCCGGATTATAGTCTGGATTTGTATGTAGTCAGTGAGGCTCCTTTTGTGATTGAGCAGTGTGCTCTAGGCTGTAAGCTTTCCTGCAAGTGCAGGCCCCTATATTTTGTAATATATCTTCATATGGCTAGTGGATTGATATTGTGGGTCACAAATCCCACTGTGGTTTTTCCTCTTTGAGGTTTTCCACGTATAATTCTCCGTGTTATGGTATTCATTTGTGTGATTGCTTTAATTCTTTAAATTCTATATGTAGTGATATACCAGTTGGTGTATGCATGTTTTAATAAGGTTAAAATTGATCATTCTGATAGAACACTAATTCATCGCCCCTCTCAGTGTTCTTGGATTCCAACATATTGAGCCAAAACTAGTGCTTCCATAACTCTTTTCACCATTTCCATATCCTCCCTTGCTTCAAGAAACCACACAATTCATATCAAGGCAATGTTTTTTATTTGACTCAATATTTCCATGCTCCATTGATGTATTCATGTCCTAGAGACATTTTGATGGCTTGAAGCATCATGTCTCTACTACTGAAAAAAAAAATCTTCTAAATAGAATTCTCAATTATCCATCCTAGAACACCATTTGCCTTTGCTCAACCTTTAGACATATAGTCATCTTCATACCTTGCATTAATCTTCCCCAACACTTGAATTATTGGGTATTAAATCCATCCTCTATTTCATGCATGAGGGGGGGCCATCATCGTATCCTCTCATCACACCCTTCCCCTAGCTTTATTACCGGCATGAATTTAGGTTTAAAGCACCCACTTCCACTGTCCTCTCTTCATCGAATACTTGGCCCTGTTTGTGCCAAATATCATCTAATTCTCAAAAGATCCCAACATCATTTACTTCCATGTTGATTATCAAGTTGGCTAGGCAATTCTATAAAGATTTTACCCTTCCTATCTACACGAGAAATACAATAATCATCTAATCCTTCTAACAACATCTAATTGAAATTTTTCCTTCATTAAATAACATTTCTTGTGATAAGAGAATCTCCTTCTAAATGAACTTGCTCAGCTTTCAATATCTTACACAATCTAATCCCTAACTAGGCCACTTGAGATTCAACTTTGTTATTTGTCTCTTCTATCAACATCTTTACTTCCACCACTTAGATTTTTCTTTGTGAATTTCTCACATCTCGCTTTCAATAGCACTAGGTTTCTTTGTACAACTCCATCAAATTTAACCTTAATCCATTCTTCATCTAGATGCACCCATCTGATATTTTCCCTCAATGTTCCCATCAACTCAACCTATCCACCCCCATGAATGAGAGGAATAATATAATATAATATATAATAATACTGTATATAATTTATTATATATTATATTAATTATATAAATAATAAATATTATTATATTAAATATTATTTTATATTATATATTTATATTAGCTTCTAGTCCACTGAGAACCTTTGATAGTTCCTAATGTTCCTAGTCTATTAAGAACCTCTATTAGTTCAAAGGCCCAAAAAATCTCGTCCATTCCCAGTCTCCCCTTAATTCTCAACAATTCCTTCTCGATGCCCAAACCTCGACAATTCCTAATGATTCTAAAATATACAAGACTACTTTAAAAGTCATTTAAACATATTATCAATGAATTAGTGAAAAATAGGAACACTTTTAAAGGTTCTTGTGGTATCGGGAACGTCCTTTTCATATGAATCCCTCCCCTACAATGTGTTAAATATAATGCTTTGAAGAATTAGGATATGGAGAATGTTTGAATGGTGTGCTCCTATGGATGCTTGAATAGCAATGTATGCACAAAATGGATTCAATGAAAAATATTTTGAAACTTCTAAGCTCATGCCCTTCATAGGCACAAAAACAAACTCTAAAAGATTTACCAACCCCATTTCAACCTACGTAGGAGTATTGTTTTGATAACCAACAACCTACATAAAAGCCCAAAATTTAATTTTTTCCTTGATATCATTAGATCTTCTATTACAAAGCATAGACACTATAAACTCTTGGTTTTCATGCATTCTTTGGTTGTTGCTTTTGTCATGTTGGTAACACAAAAAATTTGTGAAAATGAAGGTCTCATTTTGGTAAACCATATGTTTAATCCTCCCTTTTCGTCCATGCAATCAAAATAATTAAAGATGAGAAGCTAAAATTGAGCTTTGTGATGGTGGGTTTGGTCATTATCATCAAAGGTAGGACACATGATCCCTTCACTTAGTTGGGAAACTAGATTCCCAATTTATATGTGAATTATTATATTACATTTAAATTAATTATTATTATTTTAAAAAACAAAACATAGTTTTTCGCCTTCCTGCCTATTACATGAAACAATATCCTAAGGCCTTCATAGATTTATTGCAACCACTCTATCTATACAACAACCTATTTCAAATATGACATTTATCTGGTCTAGATGCACTTCCAATATTTTAACACATCCACATATTTGGTTCATGTTCTACATCAACCTTGGCATGGAGTTGTTTAGTAGTCTTTAGAAATTTCTTCATTGTCTTTGAATCTTGTGCATAATTGAGAGGCTTCTATTCTTCTCACATGATAATATTTAATGCACCTATCCACATTTATCCTTCTTCCAAGAAAACAATGTTGTTCAACTTTTGGAGATCATATTTGTATTCTTCTTCAAGCATCATTTAACATTGTAGGTTCTATAATGGTGAAAATTAGGGTTTCACCAATTAAGGTAACAAAACCACTAGTTTTTCTTAAAAGGCCATTACATTGAAAGAGAGATGGACCTAATAGATCTAGGTTGAATCCCTTTGGGAAAAAGTCTTAAATTTTGAATAGGTTCACCTGGTTAGGGTTTGGCCCTCTTTCTAAGTTGAATTGTGAAAATGTTGAAATTAGGGTAAAATAGGTGATTATTGAAGATACTAGGCATAAATAGTGAGCTATAGTCAACGTGCAGAGACACCAACCTAGATCTAAGCAAAAGAAGATGTTTCAAATCTGTTCCTAGAAGTTCGGCCTAATTTTTTGAGAGTAGGTAGTATCAATTCACCATAGTCCTTTGAATTTCTTACTATCAAAAGGTGAACCTATTCATCTCTGTGAATCTTGTCAATCCTCCCGAACACAACTCTATACTTGTTTCTTGCACACAGAAAGAAGGGGAATTTTTTGGGGAATAGGGGTTTACCCAAGTCAAGCCCCAATTTAGGAAATTGACCTTGAATGAAATACTGCAAATACTGAAATAAATGCTAGATAGATATACCTCAAATCTGCAATTGTTGATGATGATGCTTTTCTCTTTGAATGTAATCACATATGTTGTATGAAATGGCATGAACACGACAAAACCCTAATCACACACACATGCTTGCATAGGAATGATGTAATTTTGCTCCACAATGGTTGAATGATGAATATGCAGCCTTGAAGATCTCTACAATTACCTGATGATAAATGCTTCATAGATGCAAGAGTGATAAGATATGTCAACTTATGATGCTTAATGTCTTTATATATAGGGTTCTAGGTAAATTATTGATTAGGACAACCTCCAACGATCATGCAAAGCCCCGAAGATCAAATCTTACTATCAAGGCAAAGGCTTGGCCCCATTTCAAATTGGGGCCTGATTTAGTGAGACCACAATGTTTAAGGGCACCATGGTCTAGATCAAGACATTCCATGCCCTGGTTCTACCTCAATTAGGACCAAAACAATGTCAAAAGGAGTGGATATCCCATGGTAGGACCCACAAAGGTTGTTCATGGCTCAAAGCTAAAGAATAGACACAAAATGGACATAGAAAGGTGGTGAGGATAGGACACACTAAAGTAGGGGCACAAACATGAGGTGTAAATCGACCTGTTGTAATTTACAACATTACATTTAGCCCCCACTTTAATAGGAGTATGAGCCTATGCAAATACAAACGATAAAGTGGATGAAGTGATGAAGGAGAGGAGTAATTAGGAGCACAATCACAAGGAGTATAAGACATCACTGGTTTTGAGGAACAAGCCACCAGTCTCATGATCTTAACTCACTCAATTGCATGCAAGGGCACACAAAACAAGATAAAAACAAAAATACAAACAAAGACTAAAGACGAAAGACAAACAAAACACAAAACCTAAAAACAAAAAATACAAGACCTTGATAATCAAATATCTCAACAGCTAATATCATTTTTGAAATGCCATTTCAAGAACACAGGCGATCACATAAAAAGAGTAAGAGTATGCATCATCCATTAACTACAAATAGAAAAGCTATGAGCTCATGAGGAGAAGAAAAGAAAGAAGCATGGATACACATTTTGGTTTTTTTTTAGGTGATCCATGAGAAAAAGAGTGAGAAAAGACATGGATACACATTTTAGTTGTGCTTTCCTAGGTGATTCATTTTGGGGAGGAGAGTAGGAATAGTCTAGTTGTGTTTTGCTAGTTCCACTCATCCCAAGGTTGTGTGTGCAACTGTCTGGTTTCAGGTGTTAAGCATCTTGTACAAGAGTTTGTTTTCTCTAGTTTTGAGCATGCAACAACCTGCATAAGACATGAAATGAAAATTCAAATATGTGTCTAGTATTGGGAAAATCTCATGTAAGAGTTTATTTTCTCTGGTTTGGAGAATGTAAAATTCCATGTAAGACAAATATATGCCTAGTTTTGAGGACATCTTGTGTAAGAGTTTGTTAGCTCTGGTTTTGAGATTGTGCACCCCGTATAAGACATATATAAATGTTGTGTCTAGTTTTGAGCATGAATCATATAGTGTAAAAGTTTGTTTTCTCTATTTTCAAGAATGAACTCCCCATTTAAGACATGCAAAAATATAGTACAATATGGTACAAAGGGGGCTATACGTATGCCTCCCCCTACTTAAGATGTCAACATAGGCATATGTTGATGTCTTAAGGAAGCTAGAAACAAGGATACCCACCTTCAACACCAAGGACATATCCTTTTAGGTGTCAATGTTCATAAATCTAAGCTAAAGAGGCAATACTCTTACAAGAAAGGATAAGATAGTTGAAAAAGAGATATCTTGCAACAAGTGTAAAGAGAATCATTGGAGGAGAAGATATATTTTCTCAAAAGACATATACCTCCAAGAGAATTTTCTTGAACAAACATAACATCTTCCACCAAAAGAAGGGAAGGAGAACAAAAATGCCTACCTTCCTCCTATTACTAGGTGAAAGGGATTATTGATGAACGATGACACACTTTTGACCCAAAGTGAGTGGTTTGTTTATAATAGATATACATTTCCAAGTGTACAAGAGGTTGTAGTTAAGGATACACACCTCTTGCATAAGAGATAATCCTTGAGAAAATAATAACTTCACAAAAGGAATAACATCAAATCATAAGAAAACACCACTCAACAAAGGAAAAGTGGATCCTTAGAAAGGATAGGAGAGATCAATGCCCCCCTAAGTGTAGGGACAATGAGAATCATCACACAACCTCTAAGGAGATATCAAACATAAGAAAATTCACTACTCCAAGCAAAGAAAGGTCCTAACAAGGAACGCACGTATACTCACATGAACGAATATTCAATGCAAGAAAAGGTCACATCAAGATATGCAAAATGAAACTCTAAAGAAGAGGTATTCTTCAAAGAGAGAAAGAGAGAATTATATGAAGAATCACATAGCCCCATAAGGAGAGATTATCCATAAGAGACATACCATTCCATGCAAGCAAGGACATCAAAGTTTGAAAAATGCAACCCCAAAAAGGAAAAAGTGAAACTTTAGATAGAGAGAAGAGATAGGATAATATTATTTCCCCCTAAGCATAGAGGAAAGAAGGGATTATGTTGTTATTCCAAGATTATTTTAATTTAAATAGCATCACCTCTCATGACAAAGAGCCCCCAATGAAGTTTAACTACTAGTGTCATAGTGTGAGGAGAAACATGGAGGGTGAGTGGAGTACTAAGGCACTACCTCTTCACCAAGGAAAAGTGCAAGATCAGTTGTAAGATGTTTTCAGATCCATTCCTAGAAATTATGTCTAATTGTTCAGGACCAAGTAGTATCAATTCGCCATGGTCCTCCAAATTTCTTGTCATCAAAAAGTGAACCTGTTCATCTCTATGAATCCTTTCGATCCTTTCGAACACAAATATGTACCTATTTCCTACATGTATAAAGAAGGGGGAAATTGTTGGGAATAGGGGTTTGCCTAAGTCAAACCTTAGTTTAGGAATTAACTTTGAATGAAATAATGCAAATACTGAAATAAATGCTAGATAGATATACATTAGATATGCAATTGTTGATGATGATGCTTTTCTCTTTGAATGCAATCACATATGTTGTATGAAATGGTATGAACATGACAAAACCCTTATCGCACACACATTTCCTCAAAGCTTTTCATGGCCTCAAAGTTGGAGAATAGACACAAAATGGACCTAAAAAGGTGATGAGAATATGACACGCTAAAATAGGGGCACAAACATGAGATGTAAATTGGCCCGATGACAATTTACGATGCTAAAAGCTCTATTATCCTATTGGGGGTCCATATTGTCTCTTTTCTATCCTCTTATTATAAAGTTTAACTCACTATTGAAAACGAAACTTGATGATTCAAATCAAATAATGTGTAAATCAATTATAGATCACTACATGATTCTTCCAAATAAATTGAAAGAGTTTTGTCTTGCTCAATTTGCATATGACTATAAAATTAGTAAAGGAAAAATATTAATGTGAAAAAATGTAGTATTATCGAATTTGTTAAATATAACAAATACATCGATTATGAAAACATTTAGAGAGGAAAACTATTACTACACGTTTTATTTTAAAATAATGAAAATATAATAACAAAAGAATTCGAAATGGTTCAATGTGCCTATGTTTAGTATCAAATAATTAAAGAAATTGAAGCTCAATGTGCGTACAATTTCAATACAATGTGGGGAGATTTAGAGTACTCATTTGAAATATTTGAGTGAACTAAAATTATTAGTGAAGATCAAATTACCAAAGAAAAGACAAGTAACAATAAAGTTGAAACATATGATCTACTTTTAGATTTACAATATTTACAACAATGACACAAGAAAACTAAATTTGATAATCGTACAAAACCAGACCTTCTTGAGAACATACAACATTATAAACTTAAGTAACAATTAAATGAAGAACAACAATGAATTATTAAAGAATTTGCAATTAAAAAATATTGATGACAAAAACCATTATATACCTTCTTAACTAGTGGTGTGAGAACAAGTTAAAAAAATATAGCAAAAGAAGTTTTCCAAATGATATTATGCATGTACAATTCAAATCCTAATTCTAACCTGCTTAAGACAAAAGGACTAGTCATGACTTATATAGAAAAAACAACATTTAATGTGGGGTAACAACAATACATTTTGCATTCCAACTGTCTTTTAGCAAATCCACCTTCACCCCACATAGCAGTAGAATAATAGATTCCTTGCAAAAGCATTATGAACAGCTACAAGAATTGCTAATAGATGAAGTATTTCTCTAATAGGTAGCCAATTTCTATATTTAATTCACAAAAGAATGCAAGAAATTAAGCATTGCCAAACAACATATATTGGACCTATCTTGACATAATTTTTTTAATGTAGACTTCTATTGATCACAATCAATACAAGATATCTATATTTTTTAATACCCTATTATCAACTAGGAAAGAGTAGTATATAGATATATGATAAAATGTTATGAATTGCAAAATACTATGCGACAACAAAATATTTTCGTTATCTCTATACTAAACAAAATACAAACCAATTCATAGTCTAATTATGATATAGAATATCTTAATAGAAATTTCTTTAGACCACCTCTATTTGATCTAACCTTCCCATATATTTTTCATAGAAATAGGCTAGTCACTTTACACAATAATAAAATGTTGTCAATTGTTTCTAGCAAACCAATATCATTAATGCAATTGATGAGATGGATGACAACTATGGTAGTATAAAAACATTTCCAACAAAAAGTCAACCCCAACAAATAATATTCAAACACTAGAAGTCTTACATTAGATATTGATGATATGTTAAATGACTTTGACTTCTTACAAGCAGACATAATGTCTACAAGAAACGCATATATCTCACATACCTTATCACGCGATAAATTGAAATGGTTTGAATGTATTTCTACGTATCATATTCATGGACTTATTACTTCAAGTGAAAAACATGTTCTAATTACAAATTCACAACAATACATCTCAAACAATATCAAAGTTCCAAAAAACAACCTTAGCTCTTCATAACTTTAACATAACAATGATTAACTTGCATTCACCCTAAATACAAGAATGTCTTTAATCATTAAAATTATTGAAAAAAAATAACCTAATATTGAATTGAAAAAAATATATATTAATCATTAAAAATTTAAATATAAAAATGGAACAAAACAACACAAACACAAACAAAGTGCAAACATTTATTGGCAATAAAGATATACACTTTTTCCTTAACCAAAAAAAAAACCCTTAATGCAAAGATCAATAAACTCCTATTTAATTCCCCCAAAATAAAATCACTTGAATCACTCTAAATCAAATTCACATAAAACAGCATTCCCATTAAAATATTGCATTATATATGGTGGCAATGGCCACCGGGTTCGTCTACTGTCAGACGCCATTCAGTTTTTTCCGGAATACTCCATACTCCTGACAAAAGGGTAAAGGACACAACAATTACCCTACACATTTGCAACCACGTGGTACGTGGTACGTGGTACGTGGTACGTGGTAAATGCACTAGTGGAGGAAAATCATCCTCACTGTTGGGAAGTTTTTTAAATGTATTGTTAAGGGTATCAAATCTTTAAGAGAAATGATCCTGTATATGTCATATGGATGAATTTTGTTAGTTTCAGTACAGGGGCTACTCTTCTCCATGTACTGAGAACTGACAACTTTTAATTTGGGCTTTTTTAAGTCATTAAGCCTGCCTCTGTTTGTCATATGGGTAATTTATTTTAATTTATTAAATAAAAATTATATAAAATAAATATTGGAAAACCACATTGTTAAAAAAAATTTACTACACTTAAATATATCTATTTTTATATTTTTAATAGAAAAATTGTTATTTTCATATATATTTTTAAATGTATTGGATTTTATTATTCACTTACTTAAAATCTTGTTGGAAAGTAACAACTAGCAATTGCACCTTGGTGTGCAATGGGTACACCGAAGAGGTGTAGATTCATGGAAGGTCAAATATGAAAGGTTTTGCGGGGGCGCGTTAAGGAGATATAGATAGAGAGGAAGATAGAGATGGATATGGAGAGGAGAGGAGTGGAGTGGGTGAGTTAGAGAGAGAGGGGTACACATAAAGATGGACATAGGTATAGGGAGGGAAAGATGTAGAGGTAGAGAGAGATGGGAAATAATGAGGTGGAGAGAGAGGGAGTGATGGAGGAAGAGACATGGAGAATGATACAGAGGAAAAACGATATAGATATATATATATAAGTATAGGAAGAGGGATATTGAGAATGGGAGCCATGTGTAGAGATAAACAAGGAGAAGGGAATATAGAAGTAGAGAGGGTGGTACAAGGAGATAGATAGGGGGGAATATATATGTATAGATATTGAGAGAGGGGGGATAGGTAGGGAATGAGGGAGAATTAAGTACAAGGGAGATAGAGGGAGAGAAATTGAGAGAAGTATGTAGAGGAGGAAGGGAGGGAGAGAGAGGGGGAGGGCGGAGATGACTAAATATATAGAGTCAGAGGGGGAAATGTAGGTATAAAGTGATATAGAGAGATAGAGAGGGATAGAGAGAAAGAGAGCTAGATAGATAGGGAGAAAGATAGAAGTATGGATCCATACAAGAATAAAACAAAACCTTAGAATTAGGAAGATAACTAGGACCCATTACCAATATTATTGATATATTAATATATATCTAGAATTATAAAATTATATATAAATATTTATCTATATTATATATTGATCATATAGTTTATTGGAAGTAGATAATCATTGAAAACTAATCTTAATTCATTTAAAATATATAAAATTCTATAAAATAATTAATATATTTTTAAAAAATTATTTAAAATTAAAAAACAGTACTTTCACATTACATAAATATATTATTGCATAGTTTGTTATTATCTGCAATTCTAGAGAATATATTAGATTAAAATAGTTAACAAATGTCCATGTTCTCTCAATTTCTCTCCTATTTGATTTCTAGAGTATTTTAGACAGGTAATAATATCTAGAAGATAATATTATTGATATATTAATATATATCTAGAATTATAAAATTATATATAAATATTTATCTATACTATATATTGATCACATAATTTATAGGAAGTAGATAATCATTGAAAATAATCTTAATTCATTTAAAATATATAAAATTTTATGAAATAATTAATATATTTTAAAATAATTTATTTAAAATTGAAAAATAGTATTTTCACATTACATAAATAGATTTTTTGTATAGTTTGCTATTATCTACAATTCTAGAGAAAAACAATGCTTTATATGAGATTAAAATAGTTAACAAATATCCACATGCACTCAATTTCTCTTTCATTTGATTTCTAGAGTATTTTAGATAGGTAATCCAAATGGATGTGGCATTTAACTATCAACTTCAAAAAATTGAATAGAAAATGTATAACTTCTAGAGGTGATAAGAACTAAACCAATCAATTTACAATGTAGATTTACTCCCATGGGAATGCATTGGAACTACACCATTGATGTGGTCTGCACATCCACTTGCAAAGAGAAGAATCAGGCAACACCATTAAACACTTGATCTGAATCAAAGAGAAGAAAGAAGATTTTGAATTGTGGAATCAATTGACATTACATTCTGGCGTCCCGAATTCAATATATAATTTTGAAGATTGTACTTGATCCACAAATTTTGTTGAGTGATGATTCTCATCTCCACAAGAACCAAATTGAAATTTCTCAATGTGAAACAATATACCTCATTGATATACTTATTTTGATACATTTAAATGAATCATATAGCATACCAAGATGAAATAAAAATACAAATAAATTTTTTAAAATAAAAATATACTCCATTCAACTCACTCAAGATCTATTAATAAATATATTTTTAAAATAATAATATAAACAATATTCATTAAAAAAACTATAGACTATGACTAAATGTTTGACTTATCTATGTTTTGGAACAATTGTTACTAAATAATTTGCCTCGCCCTATTAGCAAGATTTTTATTTTTAATAAAATTCTGGCTTACTGATTCAAGGGAAAAAAATCAAATGCATAATCAAAGTTTTTTGTAAGTTAAATTAAAGTTTAATGACCTCTCATTTAAGATTTAAGAGAAAAGTAGACTATATAGAATTATAATTTGGTGGCCTTTGATGTACGTCTATATCAAATGCTTGTTTCTCATTATAAATTTCATATCATTTTGAGTTAACCATTATAACGTGCAGTTTAAATACGGTAGTGGGTGCACAGTGCAATGGGTCCCAATCATGGGAGTCAAAAGGAGAACCGGCCTTCACGTGCAATTTATTTGATATGAACTGCGCTGTCATAATAGAGCCCGCCTTCCATTGTAAATGGGGAGTCGTGCCAAATCGAAAAGAAGCTGTGAGATGCCCGCCGAGAAGCAGAGATAAGACCGACCGACAGGTAGTATCAGAGTGTTTGACGGAGAGGAGCGAATCGATGGTCCCAAACAATTTAATGGTCTTGCACCCCTTTTCAACAGAGCACAACCATCGATTTAACAAGTTAGCTTCCACAACTTCATATAAGGAACACCTTCGGTGTAAAAATGCTTAAATCTCATAAATAAATAACATTTTTTATAGTTGTCTAATTAATCTAGAGTCATTAGTAATGTACTAAATAAATTTTAAAAATTATAGAACATAAATTAAATGAAAATTTCATTTTCTTTAAAAACTAAAGATCAAATATTAATAATATTCATATTTTAAAAACAATAATGGATTACTAATTGACTATGCAAATACACTCTTTAGTGGTCATTCACAATATGCATAAGGATAATTGGTCATCACCTCAATGGCGACCCAAAGGTGTAATCATTAGAATTAGGGATGAATCATCTTGTTTAGGAATGATGGCTTTAAAGGCTAGGAAACATGTTTGGCCATTGTGCTGTCTCCTATAACCATTATTGAAGAATATAGGCATGCTCAAACTTGTGAAGCTGGATGGAGTTGATGTCATGTACTTTCATGAATCAAAATATACAAACACATGTGCATACACATCCACATAATGCAATATACTAAAAATGCCATTAATCATTTCCCAATTGAGGTCACATTGTAACATTGTGAGTAACCTCATAAAACATCTAAACATTACATCATTATCAAACCATCATCAAATAATCACATTTTAATTGGTACAATAAAAACATTCTCCTACTATAATCCAAACATCGTTATATACATGTAAACAGTCGAAGTGCTAAAATCATTTGAAGGAAATTTTAACATCACATGCATTCTCATATATTCAAATGTCGTGATATCACCCCTTTCCATCTAAATATCCATTGAAACATAACCATATTACTTTCAGATAATTAACTAACATGGTAACATCATCATCATCATAATAATCACTAGATCTAACACTTATTTTTGTCTACAATGATTAACATTTCAACATCAAATTATACTTATTATATTTGCATCTAAGCGTAGGTTCAACATCATGATACCTTCTTAACCGTGTAAGAGTGGGAGGGGAATTACACCCCATAATTCCATACACCAATAATCCTTCTAATATCATTGTTGCTAGCACAACATTTCTAAAACACTTTGCAAGATCACCAACACTCCCCTTCGCCCTTTATTTCTTTATTCAAGAGGAGGGAGCAATAACCTCCCAACTTCTTTCTGAGATACTCAAAAGTATCATTAGAAAGGTTTTTTTTTTTTTAATATCTACAATTTGTTGCTTAGTCTCAACATATTCCAATTTCACCTCCTTGTCTACAACCTTTTCTTTTAGAAAAAAAGTACTTAATTGTAATGTGTTTTGTTCGTGAATGCATCACTGGATTCTTTGAGATATTGATAACACTTTGTATTATCACAAAGAATTGAAATAGGTTCATCAAATTTTACCTTCATCTCCTTCGAATTGTACTTCATCCATAGTACTTGAGTGCAACAGGAAACTGCTACAATGTATTATACTTTTTCAATAGACATGGACATTAAATCCTGCTTCTTACTCAACCATGATACTAGACAGTCACCAGAAAAGAATGCTTCTCTGCTTGTACTCTTCTTGTCATCAATACATCTGGTCCAATCTGCATCAATGCAAGCAGTTAAATTGAATTTCTCACTCTTGGGATACCATAATCCAAAATCCTTTGTAGCTTTCAAGTACTGAAAAATTCTCTTCACATCCTTGACATGAGTTTCCTTGGTGTCACTTGAAACCTAGCAACATTCCAATTGGTTGCATAAGATCTGTTGTTAGGCCAAGATCAAGACATTTGTGATGTCTTTCAATTTTGATAAGATCCTTATGGGGTCGAATTGAGAATTGAAGTAAGAGGTTAACCTTTGTTGTACATAATCTATTCAATTCAAGTAAATCCTTGAGGTCAATAGAACCAATTTATATGAACTCCATGAGTCATAGTCAACTATTAAGGCTTGTAATGCTAATGATATGTAAAGTCCACAAATCGATTATATACAAAATGGAATCATTGGAAATTAATGAATGTATGGAACATAATGATGTGGAAAGACACATGCATGTATGCATCTATGTGGAGAGGATGCACATACATGTACACATTCATAGAGCTGAGATGCACTTGCTTTCATAACTAGTTAATGTGAACGAATAAAATGAAATGTGAAGAGAGTAGTAAGACTCGAGTAATCCCATGTAAATGTACATAATAAAGTTGAATCCATGAATTGACTTAAGTTGTATTACATCCAAATGATCTTGAATAGCTCCTCTAAACGATTGATATAATGTAGTTTTAACATGTCATAGTAGTTAAGCCCACCTAGTCAAGTCAACTAGAAATTGAGTAATGATGTATCACATTGAGTAGGGAGGTGAATAATGACTGCATGTTAGACGTGTGTTGCAACTATATAAATCTTTGGCCAAAGTGGCGTAGCATTTTGCATGCACATGTCAGTTCACAAGATCTAGATACACTTCCTAGTTAGAAGGTCATACTAGTTAGGAGGTACCTATAATGCGTGACCAACTAGATTCATGCAGGTTCTTAACACAAGAATCAAATGGCAACGAGACCTAGTCTTGTGTCTGCACCCTCATGCAAGGTAGGGTCACTTTTGTATGGAAGGTGAGTGGGAGACCACCAAATTTATGGTTGGAAGCAAAGCACCTTGATGATGCTCTCACTCCTCGAGGAATAGTCGAGACTTGTATGAGATTCCAAGTTGGAAAACAAAACACGAGTGAACTCTGACTCTTCTCATTTACTTATTGCATATTAATATATGCTAGAAAGAAAACACACAATAGCTATTGTTTTTGTAATGTCATTCAAATGATATTTCATACATTTCATATCTTGAATTAAAATAGTTAGAAAAGTTTCAAAATTTTGATTTATGTAAAATTGACAATTCTTTTCTTTGTAAAAATATAAATTATTTTCCTTATATTTTCTAAATAAATAATATATGTCATAAAATAGATTCAATAAAAAACTTTCGAAATTTCTAAAGTCACGCACTTCATAAACACAAAGACAAAACTCTAAAATCTTTACCAACATAGCATTTTTTTGTTTTGATAACACCCTACATAAAACCCCAAAATTTAAATTTTCCCTTGATGCTGTCAGATTTGGCAGTGCAAAGAATAGACGCTCTAAAGTTTTGGTTGCCATGCATTTTTTGTGTGTCAATTTTGTCATGTTGGCAACCCTTCTTCAGTCAATGTCACTTGTTCTTCACTACTGACATCTGCAACAACCTGCTATGTATGTATTTTTTGGTACAATTTGTCATCATTCTTATTCTTTTGGGTAACACTCTTTTCTAAATATTTGAAAAATCAAAATCTCTGACAAATCAATTAATGACTATCATTCTCCAAGAAGATTATCTTCTCATCTGAAAAATCAAAATCTCTGACAAATCAATTAAAGACTATCATTCTCCAAGGAATATCTTCTCATCGGTAAATTTGATTCGCCGTCACTATAGATCTTCAATGAATGATTTTTTTACCTTCAAATTTAAGACATTCGTATGCTGGAAATAAATGTACACCTAGATTTTCACTGTTGGTAAATCCCGAAGCCTCTGCTAAGAATTCTTTCATTCCAATTATACAGAATCCCATTCATTGTTCTTATAGCTCATAGGAAACTCGACTGAGCGTCTGGCAAAAAAAATTTATACCTTATTTTTCCATTTCGCCGAAAAATCCCTGGCACTGGTGGAATAGTCAGAAGAATCCATTGCTATTGTAAAACTAAAAACATTATTCTGACCGTTCCACCAGTGCCAAGATTCTTCGTCTTAAACGACGATCAACTTCTTCCCATTCTTCAGATAGCAGTCAAGAAGTCTCCATTCAGTAAGAATCCCCCGCCCAAATAAAATAATGAAATTTCGTCGACACCAGCAAAATCCTCTTCAATGAAGCCAGAGAGGGAGTGGCTTCTGACAAATCTGCAAAGGAAAATTTAGCCTCGAGTGTGGAAAATGAAATTGCGTTTCTGAGCGGAATTGTCGGGTGCACGGAGAGAGGTAAGCCATTACCTAAATATGCTGTTATGGAATAAAATTTCCTGATTCGCCGTTTATTATAGGAAATTTATAAGGTTTTTATGCAGTAGATCTTTTGCCCCATGCCCCCAAACATTAAAGATTGAGAATGTCTCCTCAATTTCCATGGACATTTATCCGTTTAGGTAATGTGCTGATGGCTAAAATGATCGTTTCTGTGTTCCTTTTGGTCTATAAATAATTATTTTTAGAGGATTATAGTTGCATGTTGTGCGTCTCTTTAATATTCTGAATGGATAGTGTGAGGGACTTCCTGGTGTAGGGACAGGTCACTTGACTGTTTGAGGATGGGGCTAAATGTAATGACGGAGCAGCCGTTTTTTGTGCTGTAAAATATAACTAAAAAAGAGTAATATTTAGAAAATTATATATTTTTCTTTTTAGTATATGCAGTTTGTAATGCTTCTTTTTATCATGGAAGGGTAATTTTGAATAGAAAAAGAAAGAAAATCTTTGATGATAAATGGGTTTTCTGAATATCTAATCCCAATCAAAATCACACAGTCTTCTTTTTCCTCCTCATGTATGTACAAGTGGATGAATATTTAAAAGAAATTCCTATTGATCAAACATAAAATTTCCAAGCGATGAGAACTATATCACTAAGAATGAATTGGGATTTCTATCATCTAATTTTATCCACACATCAACAAGATCAAAAACATCTCTCAACCAAAAATCACACCCTCTATTTTTCTTCTTCATTTGATTGAATATTACAAGTACCATGTGCTATTGTTGTTTCATTTAACTGATTCAACAAGTACGACAAGAAAGTGTAACATGAATATCTGTACAAAAACCAACAAGGAAAGAAAAAATATACTTCAATTAGCACTGGTTTCAGGTTTTCAATGTTGTATATAAAAGTTGTTTTTCAATGGCATTTGATTTATCTTCCATTGATCACGAATATATCCTAAATGTCTGAACGTCATACATCTCACAGTTGATAGAAAAACAAATTGCTTTTTCTACCATAAGTTCACATATGTACTTGTTCTGTAGCAGAGTAAAGCAACAAGAAATAATCAAATGATGAAACGATTAGAAAAACATCAATGTAGAGCTTCTTTTCTCTCGAGGCCTTGAAATCTAAAAAAATCACTTTCAACTTTAAACCTAATCTATTTACAAATTTGGCTAAGCACCTATCCATCACATGGATATCCTTCCTATGCCTTCTTATCTTTTTAGCATTGCCTGTACCTAGTTATTGTTTCTCCTCCACATCTGAATTCTGAAGCAGGCATCTAGTCTTAACAAAATTTTTTTTGTTTTTCAATCTTTTTAGCTTTACTCTAGTCTCCTTCTGGAAGCTTCTTTCTCGAACTGGGGTTAATAGTTTTATAGATACTTCTACGGTGAAGCTGCAATTTGTTTTACAATGGCTTCTATTTCCTTTGTTGTGATTGGTTAATTTCTTGCAAATCCTATGCCTGCTGCTTTGTTATGTGACTTATTGTGCTGATTTTACAGGTGAATGTTCAAATTTATGTTGTAATTTTTAATTGGCTATGCTAATGTGTTTTTTTTGTCAAAATCATACCTTAGCCAGAAAAAAGAGTATTAAAAGGCCTTTGATTCATTAATAGAGCATGGCTGCAGATTCGGATCTAACAACTGTTGTTCATACTCGGGGAGAAATTCTTGTAAGTTTTGAAAAAAATAAAATTGAGGAAGTTTTTGCTATCTACATATAAAAAAAATTTCGATCTTTGACGATGACTACAGAATGGTAAGGATATTCATGATTATATATTTTACTAAATTGGTAATTTAGAGTGAAAGCAGAGGGTGAATTTGCCTATAATATAAAATAAACTTTCATTAGGGTTTGAATTAATTTTCTTTATATGTTCTGTAAAAGTGAGCCATAATAGAGAGTTGAATTTCCCATACAAAACAAAATATTTCAGGGTTTGAATTTTTGATTTTATATATATTTTTCTCTTCTGTTGAACTGGAAACTATGGCCAGAAAACAAAATATTCCTATTTGTGTGTTTGCTTTCTTATTTTTCCAAGGTGAAATTACTCTTTTCTATTTATTTATTTATTTATTTTGTATGAACTGACTTTGTTTATTGAAATTACTCTTTTCTCTTTTCAATTTTTGATGAAATTTAGATAAACTAGTTGCATCCCCCCATATTTCCCGAGAAATAGCATGCATATGCAAACAACGAGCTTTCAAATCCACAACAGAATCAAGTAAATCAATGCATGGAATAGGAGCCCATACCTATGAAGACCCACCTCCTAAGTCAGAGTTGGTTTGAATTTCACTTACCTTATCATCTTTTCCTGATGTCGAAGATTCCCTTACCTTATCCCCCCTTTGATGTGACGAAGATAACTCAAGTGGGTTACTGTTAGACTGTTTGTCCATCATCTTTTCACCAGCGTTCAGCCGAGAAACCCTAGATGCCTCATTTACAGATGAAAACTTCACAAATTTTGCATAGGATCCAAAAATCGTTGATGCCCTTCACCAGATCTGTCCATACTCCACCAATTTCCATTGCTTGGACCTCTGAAAAAACCCCGAAAATACTTGGAGACCGGTCTGAAATTTCTTAAGTCTGCCCTCAACCAATTCTGCGCCACCATATCTACCCATTTGCCCTTCGTGAAGACCAGTTGTGGGACATGCGGCGGATCATCCCAGCCCACGTCAGCCCATTCGCCAATAACCCTAGTTTTGCCCATACTGAGCAAGAAATTGTAGTCTTATCTCTTTTTTGGTTGGTGGTCTGCAAACAACAACAATTATATTCTTGCCTAGGCGTGGAGTTGGTTATCCTGCTACCATTGTTATAGATAATCTGCTATATCTGTTATTGAAGAGTGTGTTGGAATCTGTATTGCTGATGAATCTTTCCTACAGCACAATCAAGGTTCATTGCATATTCCTCTGAGTCGTTGGCTGCTAAACGGCGTGAACCTCTTCAAGATTGCAGGAAACCCAGCTTGTAACCCTGGAACTAGTCTTTCAAGCTCTAGAGAATGTCAAACTGTTGTGCCAGAGGAAAGCTATGAAACAAACATGGCACAATGTGGGGACGAAAAATGTCATGGAAACCTGAAGCTCAATCCAAGGACGTGCAAGTGCCAACAACCTTATACGGGTCTATTGAAATTTAGGGCTCCCTCATTTTCAGATCTGCGAACAAGAGGCGATTCGCACAAAGCGTAGTCTTCTCCATTGGCAAGAGTCTCAGCTTTAGCTCTGCTATATTTATTGTCCGCAATGTCTTCGCTACTTGATCTATCGCCCGCCCAAGATACCAAAAAAAATTATTGTTAGCTTGTTAATATTGAGAAAATTAAATTTAAATGAGAGAGAAGCATTTTAATTTTAATTAGAAAAGCAAGTTAGATTTTTGAATAGTTGAAAAGAATGATTTTTCATTTTTATTTAAAAGATGTTTAAAATTCAAAATTGGGAATTAGGTCAAAATTCATTCCATTTAGCCTAGGTTGGAAAATATTTTTGGGGTTGTTGGATTTTTGGAAGAAAAATATTTTGGATGGAGAAATTGGGGATTTTGGAGGAAATGGAGATTTTCTTGAATGGCAGTTTGGGCTCGTCTTCAAAATCTTGCCAGGAATGCGAAATGAGGTAGGATTCGATTTCATCTCTTGTTTTCCTGTGATATTGGTTTTGTATTTTTTTTTTTAAAAAGGGAATGGTTTTTCTTGAAGATTTTGTACTTTAAACCTCCAAGAATGTTGTAAAAATTTAGGTTTCAATTTTGAAAATGTTGGTTGCTCTGGGGTCAAGATTGTCTAAATGGTTTTGTGTTTGAGCAAATTTGGCATATCTAAAGGCCATGGAGTATTTGGAAAATCATGAACTTGCTGGGAAAATTTCCCATAATGTGGTTTTGAACAAGCTGGAAAATATATGGGACTATGATAAAAAGGAAATGGGGGTTTACGTTTCTTAAAATTTCGTTTATTCCTATTTAAATAAAATTGAAAATCGAAACTATGAAAAAAAAAGAAGGAAAAGAATAAATAAATAAATAAATAAAAAAAGGGAACGAAATTATTTTGGGGTTTTGGGGGGGGGGGGAGTCGAAGCTCAACCCACGCCCCTCCCATTTCCGCCACCCGCAAAACTGTGGAGGTAGCCTCTGCGCCCTCCACAACGGCCGCAGAGCCCCTACGTCCACCCTGTGGAAGCGAAGGGACTGCGTCCACGTGAGTGGCTGCAGTTACCCCGCTCCACAGTGTGGAGTCCGAAGGGTCTGCGACCCCACGGCAGCCGTAGAGACCCCAACTTCACTGTGTGGAGGCCGAGGGTCTGCGTCCACCATGGTGGCCACAGGCTCGGCGGCTAGGGCACGGCTGCAGCCTCACGGCTAGGGCACGGCTGCCCTCCTAGTATTTTTTTAATATTTTTTTTTAGTTTAAAAAAAAAGAGGTGTATATTAAATTTTAGGTTTTCTTGTTTTTTTTATAGAGTTTTTAATTAATAGTTAAATATTATTAATATACATATGTTAATGATAAAGATTAACATTTATATATTAATTAATATTTATTTGTGTAACATAAAATTATTATTAATAAATATTGTATTAATGAGATTAATATACATATATTAAATAATACTTAATTTGAAATTGTGCATTATTAGATTTAAAATTGTTATATTTTATTTCCTGGAGATAATATTTTTATTGGTAAATTGCTTGGAATAAAATATATCTTGTTAATTTCTACATAATATGTTATTCAAGGATATAGTATTAATGGATTTGAATATGCTAGGAGACCTAGGAATTTTAGAAAAAAAAAAGAAGAAATATTTATCATTAGATATCTTGTAGACTTAAATGATATGCTATTAGATTTATTGGAAATTGAACGATGTGTCGATTTGAGAATTGGTAAGATATTGTTGTTATCATTGGTGAAATAAATGGTTTAAATATACCTTCCCTCTGTAATGAGAATTAGACAAATGGTAATATTGCAACTGTGGCATTGTATTCCCCTTTGTAATTGTGATTTTCTGTTAATGTATTTGGAAAACTTAGATCGTTTAGAAAACTTGATCAACTTTTACTGTTTAAACCAGTAGGAAAGAAGAATGTCTGTTTCCGGTTATTGCCTATGCAAGTTAAATTTTTGTATTTGCTTTGGTTTAAAGTAATGACAAGCCTTGATATGCTTGTTTGGACCCTGTCGTCTGGTTGGTTTATGGTTGGCCATAGTGGGTCGAGTCCCTAGTTAGGGTATTGTCATACAAGAGACCTTTGTATTGGCTTTTAATACGTTCAGTTGGATCTGTTTCTATGTAGGGATCATTTATGTATTTATTGACCAAAGTGGTCGTTTGTATATTGGTTGTGTTCACCTAAAGGGCAGAAATGTAAATGACATGAACCTTATGTAATCTTAACTTAATTAATTGCCAGAGGGGTCTTGCAGTTGAGCAGACCCGGAGATGTAGCCCTCTAGGGGTGAACTCCGAGATCATTTCTATGTTATGTGATGCTTTTGTCTCTCATGTTTCATAGTTAGTGTTGGCATGTATGGATGCATTATGTTAAGTGTGTAATGGGGATTAGATGAAGATAATTTTTGGAATGCATGTATATAGTCATCTTGTTAAACGCAGTAATTAGGGTCATAAAAGATCATAGATATGATCATGGGAAGTATTTTGTTAATGTTAATGAAAATAAGTAAGCATGGAAAGAACTTACTAGGTTATGATGAAAATAAAGCATGTAATGAAATTAGATGCATGGTATATGGTTAAGGAAAAATTTGAACGAAATGAATGGATAACAATTATTGGATGAACTTGTCATATTACCTAAATTGTAATTCTAATGGATGAACTTCATTTAGTTACTTACATTTTAATCTCAATAAATGAACATCATCATAATAGCTATATTTTAACTAAATTGGATGAATTCATTTAGTTATTTACGTTTTATTCTAAATAAATGAACTTCATCAAATTAGCTTCATTCTAACTATAATTGGATGAACTCAATTGGATTATCCACATTATAACCTTAATAAATGAACTTCATCCTAATACCTACACTTTAACTATAATGGATGAACTCATTGGTTATTTACATTTCAATCTAAATAAATGAACTTCATCTTATTAACTATATTTTAACTATAATGGATGAACCCATTTGGTTATGTACATTTTAGCCTTAATAAACGAACTTCATTTTATTAGCTATATTGTAACTAAAATGGATGGACTCGTCAAGTTAACCATATTTTAACCTTAAGGGATGAATTTGCATGTGATCTATGTTTTAACTTCTATGGGTAAAATTCCTCATGTTAGCCTCATCTTCAACCATAATAGATGAACGCTTCCTAATTTCTATAATGATTATTCACTGAACAAAGTATATCCATGTTTCAAGTAATAACATGTAATTAAGATATCCTGTTTAATTGGATCAGATGTCACGAGTTGAGTTAGGTGTTAGGTTACGTAATCATGTTGGGAAACTCCTTAGGTTCATTTAGTCTTCGGCTGCGTTATCTATGCATTAGAGAACTCCAATGCATCTTAATGTTGTGTATTAAAGTTTCTAAAAAAAAAATATTTACACTCCATTGGAGTGTTTTAGCTTTATCCCTTTGAGGTTTCCTGGTGGGGCATTACATGTGGGTCCACATGAGGCTTGGATGGGTCGGGGGTTCAGATTAGGTTGCCAAGGTAACCCAGTGTATGGGGCTGGAACCTATGAAGACATGCCATGGTAACCATACCAAGTTGTGTGATGACACTTGTCCCTATGTTCGCTAGTGTGTTGTTGTGTTGTCTTGATAGGAGAACCTTTGGTGGAGTCGTCCTGTTGCTTATGCCCTTGTGAGAACCTGATTTCATGTCAAACCTTGGGTTGCGATGACTCGGTTTTGTGGATGCTCTAGTGGACCTTTGTATTTGCTTCGATCATGTTCAGTTGAATCCTTTCCTATTCAGGGATCAATTATGTATTTATTGACCGATGTTGTCAATTGTACATTGGTTATGTTTCGCCTTCATGGCAGGATTGTAAATAATGAGAACCTCATGTATTCTTAACTTTATTAATTATCAAAGGGGTCTTGCAGTTGAGCAGACCTGGAGATGTAGCCCTTTAGGGGTGAACTCCGAGATCATCTTGGTGTTATGTGATGATTTTGTTCTTATGCTTCATGTTTAGTGTTAGCATGTATGGATGACATTTTGATAGAATGTAAAGTGGAGTAGAAGAAATTAATCTTAAATGCATGTATGCAGTCATCTTTTAATTGTTGAAATGGGATCATGGAAGATTGTAGATTAGAGCAATAGAATGCATTCAGTTATTGTTAAGGAAATTAAGTATGCATGGAAAGATCTCATTAGTTTATGATGAAATTCAAGTGTGTTAATAAATTAGATGTATCACTTAAATTTTAATGAAAAGTATGAACGAAAGGTATGAATAAATCTTAATGGATGAACCTTATCTTGTGATTTATATTTTCATCTTCTGAAAGAAATTATCCTTGTTTAAGAAATATCTCGTTATAAGATAATTAGCTTATTGGATTAATTAGTGTGAGTTAAGTGAAATGTGGAATTAAGTAATCACGTTGGGAAACCCTTTTAGGAGTTAGTTGATGTCTTTCGCTATGTAATCTATACTTTGATATCTCGATGTATCTTAATGTTGTATTTAACTTTAAAAAAAAAAAATATTGCACTCTATTCTCGTGTTTAGCTTAATCCCTTCGGGGTTTCCTGGCGGGGCATTACATTCGGTATCAGAGCCCATGTTGCAAACATTGGGATCTCTGGTGTCATGTGTGCCCTTAGTTGGTGTGAGGTGTATTGACCTTATGTGCATGCTTGTCCTCCTCTTTGTATGTGAGTGATTGAGCAGACCTTAACTTGTGTGTAACGCGTGTGTTCACACCTTGTTTTCACCTTCTTGAAGTTGGTGCTTTGGAGTGATTATATGTTCTTTGTTGCTTATTGATATCTTGGTCTACGATTACTCATATTCTGAAGAAGAATTGTATGTACCTTTCTTATTGAGTGTTGTACTCTTTGGACTAATCCATTTGGGCTGGTCTGTGCTTGTCTTGAATCTAAAAGTGTGAATTGTGCTTGTTTAAGATTATGATCTAGCTTAGTGTTGTCCACTTGAAGGACTAGTATGGCAAATATTGAATGCTTATTTTGTAGCAAATTGAATGATTATGACCATTCCTCTCTCTCTCTAGAAATTAAAATGTTTGGGATATGTGTAATTATCTCTTATATGAGGTTTCTTTTTGCAAGAGAAAGGTGTGACTTCTTGAACCCTTGTGTGAGCCTTATGACGCTTATGTCGTTTTAGATAATAAAAAGGGGCTATGGGTTTGAAAGTTCATTTTGGTTATTGGGAGAAAACTGTATGTTTACATTAAGAATTCTCCATGTGTTTTGTAGGAGTAACATAATTAAGTTCTGTCTTAAGTAATGTGCACTAATATGTGAATAGTTGTTATGTGAAACTACTTAGTTTGTAAAAAGAAGTATTAAAGGGAACATGTTATAGTAGCTTCGAGAGTGTATTAATGTGTTCCACCAAAGACTATTTTATGTGTTTCATTAAACCAGTTTGATTGAGGATTTTTTTAGCAATGCTCCATTGAACTTGCTTTTGGGTATATGTAATTGCCTTATTATGTTTAGAAAGTGCGAATGAAAAGCTTGTTTGATGTGCATGCATTAATATGTATTGTTTTGGTGATAGTTCCTCGCTTACCTTTTGATCGTAATTTGATTTTCAATGATAGGTTGCAAATTATGATATGTGTCTGTATTGTATTAAAGTAGTGGGTGTTCTCAAGAGGTCTAATAGTATCGAAAAGACTGCCTATTTTGATCTCTATTGTTTGGAAAACTAAAACATTCTGTTGCAACCATAATAATTGGAAACATCATGTTAGGCTGTTCGGCATCCTTCTAAAATGGTAGCGACATGAAAACTGTGCAATTGAAATGATAGGCTTATAGTGAGAAATTTTAGCATGTAGTGTGATTTTGTTGATCTTGTGTCCATGTAGGAAATAGTTTGGTTATCAAACTTTCTTTCCCTTCTCTTTGCCTAAATCATAAGATTTTTAGAAATGCTACTAAGAATGCATTTATTTAAAAAGAAAAATTGCATAATTAGTAATGTGAATTCGAATGCTTAGTGAAATTCGAGAAAGATATAGGAATGATGTTATTTTCTTATGTAATTGTGAATTGTTAATAATTTCAGTACTTGTATCTAGAGTAAACTTGATTCAGTAATTTATGTGGAAAGCATAATTTAAATCTCCCTTGAGTAGATGATAGCGTACTAGAAAGTACTCCCCGTAGATGTGACTAAACCAGTACTGGTATATTCGTGTGTATTGTAAGAAACCAGTGCTTATTATATGTGCCATGGGTTGGTGAAGTAATCAACCATGGAGGATGTGTTGCTTATGAGTATGGGAAACCATACTATTTATGTGATGCTTATTTGTTTCCCTACTGAGTACCAAACCTCGAGTTGTGGGTAATTCAGTATGTTAAGGGGTAGTATTCGAAGTCACCATTCCTTGAATAGTATGGATCGACGTACGAGTAATATTGGCGCGAAGTGACTTTAGCTTCTCTATTTCGAGGAATGATATAGTTATACAATAAAATTGTATCAAAGGTGTAATCAATACTTTCCCTTTTGATGAATCTATTTATAGGTTTATGTGTGACAGCCTATTCCTCTCCTTTATTTGAGCATATTGATGGTGATTCTTGAGCATAGTGATGGTGTATTTTGGAGGATCCTTTGCCTTGTCTTCATGAAAGGTAGGTTTATCCACATGGGCTATCAGTTAGTAGGTGTTGGTGGACATGTGGGTGGACCTTAGTCATGTATACCTCTGGCTTACGGTGAGTATCCTTATAGATATGTCGCTATGCGGGATGTGACCTGCGCATGCTTGTTTCTGCGAGGTACACTACCATGCAGGATACGTCCATTGTGTGTCTTCTTCGCTTGGGGTATTGCCATTCTGCCTGACGACGTGATGCGGGGTGATGTCGAGGTGCACACCGCCATGCCATGTGGGTAGTGTGACTATGTCGCACCACATGATGAGCTACTGTGATGGCTAGATGATTGTTCCTTCCTTCCTCATTGGTGGCTAGATGCTAGTCACATAGTGATGTTATGTGCAGTTGTGATATTCTTTATATTTCTTTGGGGACCAGCAATTTATTTTACTTTGACTTTGAAGGTTTAGCCATGATCTTGTGATATTTTGCATTCTTTATTTGGTGTTGCAAATTTCGGATTATTTTCTTTCCTTACTGTTGGAATTGATGATTTATTGTCTTTATTCATCTGTACTTTGGTGGCTAAACTAATTTATCCTTATTGTTTTTGTATGCTGGTCTTGTGTTGAACTGTGAAATTCCTCTCCAAGGACGTATGAGACGGTCTTGGTAAAGTGTGTACGAGGAAGTAGACATAAGGAACCTTGAGGATGGGGGTATGTGAGGCTATGATGCATCTAGGATCCACTACCTACCTATGTGTGGTGACTATCTCTTGGAGGCTAACCACCTTACTCAACAAGGGATATTCACAAGGGTCTTGTATGGAAGGTAGCACCGCAATGGTGTGCCCTAGCACCATGAAGCCTTTGAGTGAGATATTGGATATTTATGATCATATTGTTGTTCTGAGATCAGGCATAGAGATGTTGATTGTGCATGTTATCTTTGACCAAGCATTAGACATGCTCACATGTGGCCTTTTGAGTTGTGCATTTCAGTTATGCGGATGGTTATTATGTGTATCATGGAGTAAATTGTATTAACTTGTCACTATGTTATGGGACATAGTCTTTGGAAAGGTTTTCTTATGCCTGGCAAGTGTAAACAATTGAGTTATTTATGTTGCTCTTATTCATGAAAGTTAACTTGGTTGTAGAAATTAAAATTTTGAAGCTAGTTCTATGCGATAAAGTTTTATGAAAAATATGTATTGGTAAAAGAAATTGATCACGATGGCATGTTTTCTTGTCATATTTGGTAGATGAGTATGGTAATTGTTGTTTACCTCTTTGTAATACATTAACTTGGTGTAATGAAAGGGAGAAAATTCTTGTTTCTCTGCTATGATTGTGGACAATTCCTAGAATATTATAAGAAATGTATGTATTTAGATGTATCTTGCCAATGGATAATGGAATTCATAGAGGAATTAGCAATAACATTTCATTTATTTATGGAAATATTCCCATGTGCAATTTAATATTTGTTGAATGAGTTTCAGGGCTGATGTGTGCAACATGTTCTCCATCTAGCCTTACGACTTCCAGGAGTAAGTCAGAACCTGGGGGGAGAATGTAGTACCCCTACCCTAATCAATTCCTAATCTCAGTTTGACCTTGGTTAGTTTATCATAATATAGTGATTATAGTCAGATGTTTTGATTTAGTGCATATCTGTTAATGTGGTTTTCGCACCAGTTTGTATGCATGTTAATTAATTCTCCTATTTCATGTTATTATCTCGGGCTAATGCTTTCATTAAGTTTATATATGTATGCATGTATGACTCTTGGTTGCAGGAGATTCCAGGTACAGTGTCGCGTGGGTGCGAGGTTCGTCTTCACCTAGATTCGCAGGTTTGAGTGTACCTCTTTGGTTCTTAGAACTTGGATTAGGTGGTCGTAAGACCCTCGTTTGACCAAAGTCGTGCTCAAGTGAGCATTATCAATCGTCGTCGGTATTCCCTTTGGTTGGGGTTGTGGGTCGTCTGTTCGTTTGACTTTCTTGGGTTGTGTGTTTTGTGTGTGTAGTTAAATCGAGTAATTAATCCTTAATATTTAATTGTTTTAATGTGTGTTTACCCATTAGTATATTTGGGGACTAAATTAAATAGGCTCCCTTTTTATGTGATTAATCGTTAATTGGATTGCTCAATTCAGGTTGGTAGCAAGTTCAATTAAATGGTTGTTTTTAATGTCAAATTATTATGTTTATGATGTTGGAAAAGAAAGATTTAAATTTAATTAAAATAGAATTAATTTTATCTTGTTGGCATTTTGGAAATAGAAAGGTTAAATTCAGTTATTTGAAAAAATCAATTTTAAATTGAAAAACAAGTTTAATTATTGATATAGTTTTAAAACATGATTTTGAGGAATTATTTTAAATTAAATATTTTAATTCCATAAAAATAAAATTTTGGTCAAACCTTTAACCTAGATTTTTGGAAAAATATAGGAGATTGATTTTTCTTTTTGGAAAATATTTTGGATGGAAAATTTAAGGATTTTGGAAGGAGAAGAATTTCTTGAGCTGCAGGTTGGGGCTCTCCATCAGATCCTTTCCAGGAATGCTTATTGAGGTAGGAATTTGTTTATCAATTTGGTTATTTGTTTAAAAAAAAAAAGGGCTTGAATGTTATTCATGCAATTTTGGTTTCAAATTCTCCATTGATTGCCTCAAGATTAAGAATTATAGTGGAAATTAGTTAAGATTGGCTGATTGCTTGTATCTTGTTTCAGAAATGAGATTTCTTTTTGCCCAAAATTGTATATTTTGGAAGGATATTCAACAAATTTCTCTAATTTTGAAAACCTCTATCATTCTGAAATTTTTTATTTTAAGTCTCTATATGAGACTATTTAAAACAAAAAATGGGGGTTGTTGTTTTTAGAAAAGAAAAATATAAAACAAAAATATATTTCATAGCAAAATTGATTTTTATTTCAAAATTGAAGTTTAAATTGTTTGAAACAAAAATAAAATAAAATGTAATTAATTGGGGTTGGAGGGATGGGGAGCAGAGACTCAACCCGCCGCCTCCCCCCCTGCACATGTCTGCGACTAGCTACGGCCGCAACTAGTTGCGACTCCCGCGGTGGCCGCAGGGTCCCCTGCGCTGGCCACATGGGCGCCGCGGGACCTGCATCCACCACGATGGCGCCGCCCGCGGCTAGGGCACGATCGCCCAACCCCCGTTAAAGGGAGGTGGGCCCAGCTAACCTTTCGCCACCCCCCATTATACTGTTGTTTTTAAAAATTGTTTTTATATTTATTTTTTTTATTATCAAAAAAAAAAAAAAAAATTATTTAATATTATTAAATGTAAATTTTAATTTAGTTTTTAATTAAGTTTTAATATGGCATTTAATTAATAAATTATGATTATTTGTAATTAATTAATTGTATAAGTGGAAATATACTATAATTAATTTTTAAATTGTATTTTATTATTAATGCATATTTTACTAATTAGATACTTAATTTGTTATTTTGTTATTATTAATTGTATATATTTTTTTTAATTGTGGATTAAAAAATTTATATAGTAATTAATATTTAAGTTTGGTAATTTTCTATATATGCACAAGGAAATAATTGTTAAGTAGGAATGGACTATCTTTATTTGGATTCCTTATATGTTTATGTTTCCTTGATCCGTATAGTGTAACTGGGCTTGGAAAAGATGAAATTGGAGAGATTGTTTTTGAGCCAGTATGAGAACAATGTTTTATTTGAAGAATAAATATCTTATTTAGTTGGTTAATGATTATTTAATTATATTCATGTGAACTTGGTTTAAGAACTCATAACGACGCATTTATGTATGCCGATGCTAATGAACCTTAGGGAGTTAGAAAACCAAGAATCAAATTGTACCTAGATGAGGTAGATAACTGTAATCTAACTTAGATCATTTAGAAAACTTGATCAACATTTAATGTTTAAATCAATAAGGGAAAAGATTGTATTTACCAATTGTTGCCTATGCAAGTTTAATTTATCTATTCGCTTTTGCTTAAGTAATGGCAAGTCGTGCTTTGTTTTATAGGACCCTATCGTATGGAGTGATTTGGGGTACCTGTTTCAGCCCTCAGTCTCGAGTTTGACTGTTTCTTTGTGGTGGTGTCGTAATTGGTCATTTCCTTTATGCGGGTGTTGAATGATAATTTGTGATTGACCATAGTTGGTCAGGTCTCTAGTTAGAGTACCGTCAGTCAGTGTACCTCATATGAAGGCGTGTTTGACCAAATGGTTGTTCCTTCCATTTTGAACTCTGTTTGTTTGACCATGTGTTTTCCTTGGTTTATCGAGTTCGTTTGAGTATAGTCTAGTGTCATATGGGAAAGTGGCTTTCGACTGGGGGCCGCACCCAGAGTGGCTACTGGGTAACCCATCAAAAGTGAGTCTAATAAGTGATAACCTTATAGTATATTAGAGTGTTGTTAATGATTCTCTAAGTAAGATAATTGTGCCTCATACATAGGATGAGTGCTAACACAGACTTGGCATGCTGTGAGAAGGCCTGAAATGGCAAACCATCATCCTTGTCTTCACGAAAGGATGTGGGGGTCCACATGAGGCTTGGATGGGCTGGGGGTTTGGATTAGGTTGCCAGGGTAACCCAGTGTATGGGGTTGAAACCTATGAAGACTTGCCATGGTAACCATACCAAGTTGTGTGATGACACTTGTCCCTATGTTCGCTAGTGTGTTGTCGTGTTGTCTTGATAGGAGCACCTTTGGTGGAGTCGTCTTGTTGCTTATGCCCTTGTGAGAACCTGATTTCATGCCAGACCTTGGGTTGCGATGACTTAGTTTTGTGGATGCTCTAGTGGACCTTTGTATTTGCTTCGATCATGTTCAGTTGGATCCTTTCCTATGCAGGGATCAATTATGTATTTATTGACCAATGTGGTCGTTTGTATATTTTTTATGTTTCGCCTTGATGGTAGGATTGTAAATAATGAGAACCTCATGTATTCTTAGCTTTATTAATTATCAGAGGGGTCTTGCAGTTGAGCAAACCCGAAGATGTAGCCCTTTAGGGATGAACTCCGAGATCATCTTGGTGTTATGTGATGATTTTGTTCTTATGTTTCATGTTTAGTTTTAACATGTATGGATGAAATTTTGATAGAATGTAAAGTGGATTAGAAGAAATTAATCTTAAATGCATATATGCAGTCATCTTTTAATTGTTGAAATGGGATCATAGAAGATTGTAGATTAGAGCAATAGAATGCATTCAGTTATTGTTAAGGAAATTAAGTATGCATGGAAAGATCTCATTAGTTTATGATGAAATTAAAGTGTGTTAATAAATTAGGTGTATGACTTAAATTTTAATGAAAAGCATGAACGAAAGGTATGAATAAATCTTAATGGATGAACCTTATCTTGTGATTTATATTTTCATCTTCTGAAAGAAATTATCCTTGTTTAAGAAATATCTCGTTATAAGATATTCAGCTTATTGGATTAATTAGTGTGAGTTAAGTGAAATGTGGAATTAAGTAATCACGTTGGAAAACCCTTTTAGGAGTTAGTTGATGTCTTCCGCTATGTAATCTGTACTTTGATATCTCGATGTATCTTAATGATGTCTTTAACTTTTAAAAATAAAATTATTGCACTCTATTCTCGTGTTTAACTTAATCCCTTCGGGGTTTCCTGGCGGGGCATTACATGTAACGCATGTGTTCATACCTTGTTTTCACCTTCTTGATGTGGGTGCTTTGGAATGATTATATGTGCTATGTATGCTTATTGAGGTCTTGGTCTACAATTTCTTTTATTCTAAAAGAGAGTCGTATGTACCTTCCTTTTGATTCGTTGTACTCTTTTGACTAGACCATTTGTGTTGGTTAGCGATGTCTTGAATCTAAAAGTACGAAATGTGCTTGTTTAAGGTTGTGATCTAGCTTAGTTTTGTTCGCTTGAAGGACTAGTGTGGTAGATATTGAATGCTTATTATGTAGTAAATTGAATGATTATGACCCTTCATCCTCTCTCTCTCTCTAGAAATTTAAAATGTTTTTGATATGTGTAATTGTCTTTTATTTGAGTCTTCTTTTGCGAGAGAAGGTTGTGACTTATTGAGCCCTTGTGTGAGCTTATAACACTTATGTGTTTTTAGATTATAAAAGGGCTTTGGTTTGAAAGTTAATATTGGTTATTAAAAAAAATTGTATGTTTACATTAAAGAATTCTTTATGTGTCTCGTAGGAGTAACATAATTAAATTCCATCTTAACTAATGTGCATTAATATGTGAATAGTTGATTTTGTGAAACTGCTTTAGTTGTAAAAGAAAGTATCAAAAGGGAACATGTTATAGTATCTTTGAGAGTGTCTTAATGTGTTCCACAAAAGATTGTTTTATGTGCTCCTTTAAACCAGATTGATTGAGGACCTATTTTTGCAATACTCCATTGAACTTGGTTTTGGATATATGTAGTTTCCTTATTATGTTCAGAAAATACGAATGAAAAGCTTGTTTGATGTGTATGCATAAATGTGTATTATTTAGTTGATAGCTCCTCGCTTATCTTCTTACCGTACCTTGAATTTTCAATGATAGGTTGCAGATTTTTTATATGCTTTGTTTTGAACTAAGAATAGTGAGTGTTCTCAAGAGGTCTTGCATTATCGATAAGATTACCTATTTTGATATCTGTTGTTCGGAAAACTAGAACATTCTATTTCAACCATAATAATTGGAAAAGCCATGTTAGTTTGTTTTGGCATCCTCCTAAAAAGATAGTGAAATGAAAACCATGCAACTAAAATGATAGACTTATATCTGAGCATATAGTGTGACCTTGTGGATCGTATGTATTCATAGGAAATAGTTTAATTTTCAAACTCTCTTTCCCCTTCTCCTTGCCTAAGATCATAAGATTTTTAGAAATGCTACTAAGAATGTAGTGATTTAAGAAGAATTTTTATAACACATATGAAATTGTATGTTTTCTTTTGGCTTCTAATTTAAAGAGGAAAGTTTTTCGCTTTGGAAAAGAAAATTGCATAGTTAGTAGTGTGAATGCAAATGCTTAGTGGAATTTGAGAAAGATATCGGAATGACGTTATTTCCTTGTGTAAGTTTGAATTGTTAAGAATTTCAGTACGTGTATTTAGACTAAACTTTATTTAGTGATTCATGTGGAAAGCATAGGTAAAACCCATCTTGAGTAGATGATAGCGTATTGAAAATTACCCCCGTAAATGTGACTAAACTAGTAATGGTTCTATACCTTGTGTGTTGTAAGAAACCCGTGCTTTCTATGTGTTCCCATGGGATGGTGAAGTAATCAATCATGGAGGATATGTTTGCTTATGAGTATGGGAAACCATACTGTTTATGTGATGTTACTTATTTGTTTCCTTACTCAGTGCCAACCCACGGGTTGTTGATAAGTCAGTATGTGAAGGGTTAGTATTAGAAGCCACCATTCCTTGAATAGTATGGAATGGCGTACGAGTAATGTCGACGCGAAGCGACTTTAGCTTCCCTATTTCGAGGAAAAATAGTTATATAATGAAACTGTATTATAGGTGTACTCAATACTTTCCCTTGTGATGAACCGATTTATGAGGTTCATGTGTGCCAGCCTATTCCTATCCTTTATTTGAGCATAATTGATGACAGTTCTTGAGCATAATGATGGATTTTATTGGAGCATCTTTTGCCTTGTCTTCATGAGAGGCATGTTATTTTTCACATGAGCTGCCAATCGACTAGTGTTGGTAGACTTGTGGGTAGACCTTAGCCATGTATACCTCTGGCTTACGGTGGGTATTCTAAGAGGAACGTTGCTATGCAGGGTGTGACCTGCGCATGCCCTTTTCTGCGAGGTACACTGTCATGCGGGATACGTCCATTGCGTGCCTTTTCCACTTGGAGTATTGCCATGCCATGCTGAGACACGATGCGGGATGTAGTAGACATTGCCATGCAGCCTACCGACAGGTTTAGGGTAGAGCCATGCCACATGATGACGTGATGTGGGGTGATGTCAAGGTGCACATTGTCATTCCATGCGGATGTGTGACTAGGCCACACCACATGATGAGATACTGCGATAGCTAGACGATTGTTGTTTTCGTATGTTGGTCTGGTGTTGGAATGTGAATTCCTCTCCAAGAACGTAGGAGATGGTCTTGGTTGAGTGTATACGAGGAAGTAGATGTAGGAAACCTTGAGGATGGGGGTATGTGAGGCTATGAGACAGCTAGGATCCACTACCTACCTATGAGTGGTGACTATCTCTTGGAGGCTAAACACCTTATGCAAAAAGGGATGTTCACGAGGGTCTTGTATGGAAGGTAGCACCGCTATGGTGTACTCTAGCACCATCAAGCCCTTGAGTGAGATGTTGGATATTTATGATCATGTTATTTGTTCTGAGATTAGGCATAGAGATGTTGATCGTGCATGTTATCTTTGATCGAGCATTAGACATGCTCACATGTGGCCCTTTTGTGCTGTGCAATCCAGTTATGTGGATGGTTATTATGTGTAATCATGGATTGAATTGTGTTAACTTGTCACTATGTAATGGGACATAGTCATTGGGAAAATTTCTTATATGCCTGGAAAGTATAAACAATTGAGCTATTTACATTGCTCCTATTTATTGAAATGTTAACTTGGTTGTAGAAATTGATATTGGAAGCTAGTTCTATGCGATAAAGCTTTGTAAAAGGATGAATTGGTAAAAGAAATTGATCATGAGGGCATGTTTTCTTGCCATGTTTGGTAGAATGAGTATGGTAATTGTGGTTTTTTTTTTGGTTTTTTTTTTGCTATAATTGGTGTAATGAAAGGAAGAAAATTCTTGTTTCTCTGCTATGATTGTGGATAATTCATAGAATATTTTAAGAAGTGTATGGCTTTAGTTGTACCTTGCTAATTGGTAATGATATTCATAAAGGTTTTAGCAATAATGTTTCATTTATTTATGGAAGGATTCATATGTGCAAATTTATATTTGTTAAATGAGTTTCAGGGCTAATACGTGTTGCATGATTTCTGTCTAGCCTTACGACTTCCAGGAGTAAGTCGGAGCCTAGGGGGGACAATGTACTGCCCCTACCCTAGTCGGCCTTGTAAAACCGGTTTGACCTTGGTTGACTTTTTGTATGTGGCATTCTTGGATGGTTGATTAACCATTATGTAATGTTGTAGATTAGATAATATGAATATTGTGGGTACCTGTTATTGTGCTTTCGCATTGATTCTTGTGTAAGTTTAATTATTTTCCTAATTCTTGTTAAAAATCTCAAGCTAACGCCTTCATTGAATATATATATATATATATATATATATATATATGCTTGCGTGACTCATGGTTGCAGGATATTGCAGGTACAGTACCACCTAGGTGCGAGGTTCATCTCCATCAGGATTCGCAGGGTTGAGTATACCTCTCATCCTTAGAATTTGGATTAGGTGGTTGTAAAACCCTCGTCTTGCCTTAGCCATGATAAAGTGAGCGTCGTGTGTGGTCCATCAGTTTCCCTTTTCATTTGGGTTTGCGTGTCGTGTGATTGGTTGGATTTCTTGGGTTGTGACTTGCATGTGGTAAAATGGATTTTTTTATCCTAAGTATTAAATTCAATTTAATGTGTTCATTTATGCATTGGTAATTGAGAAATTTAAAATAAATAAGTTTCTTTTATGTGATTAATCATTAATTAAAAAGATCGCTTTATGTAAGTTTGTAGCAAGTTTAAGTATTTAATTTGATTTAATGTGTTCATTTATGCATTTGTAATTGAGGAATTAAAATATATAGGTTTCTTTTATGTGATTAATCATTAATTAAAAAGATCGCTTTATTTATGTTTTTAGCGAGTTTAATTTAATGGTTAATTTTAAATAACGAATTTAATTAGTTTATGCATTTTAAAAAGGAAAGAATTAAAGTTATTTGAAATAGAAATAATTTAATCTCTTTTGCATTTTGGAAAAGAAAGGTTAATTTTACTTATTTAAGAAAATCAATTTTTATTAGAAAAGCAAATTTAATTTATATGTATATTTGATATAGTGTAAAAGATTGATTTTGGGAATTAATTTAATTAAAATATTTTATCCTCGTCAATATTGTGAAATATAAATGTTAGCTTAGTTAATATTAAGAAAATTAAAATTAAAAGAAAGAGAGAATCATTTTAATTTTAATTAGAAAAGCAAGTTAGATTATTTGAATAGTTGAAAAGAATGATTATTTTCATTTTTTATTTAAAAAGTGTTTAAATTAGAAATTAGAAAATTAGATCAAAATTTCATTCTTTTAACCTAGGTTGGAAAAATATTTTGGGGGTTGTTAATTTTTTTTTGTAAAAAGAAAGATATTTTTGGATGGAGATTGGGGGTTTTGGAAGGATGGATTTTTCTACAGCTGCAGGTTGGGCTCTTCTTCAAAAAATCTTGCCAGGAATGCTAAAGGAGGTAGGATTCTTGTTTAACTTTTTATTCCGTTATTATATCAAGAATTGTGTTTGGTTGTTCTTCATGAAAAATCTGGTTTAAGAATCCATGAATGTTCCCAGATTTTAGTTTTAGCCTTGGAAAAATTGGTTGCACTATTTTGGATTGTGGAAAGATGGTTAAATCATTGTGTGAAAAATGGTTCTTTTCTTGCCCAAATATGGGCTTTGGTTGAAGAAATTCATTTGTGGTTTTGGCCATTCATCAAAGTTTTGAGTATTGGATAACCTGTGATTTAAAAAAAAAAAATATGTTAGTCTCTGTGTGAGACTGTGTTTTTTTTTATTATTCATCTCTTAGAGTTTATGTTTTATTTATTTTTTTATTTGTTTAAAAAAAAAATATTCTATTTTATTAAATTAAAAATCAGAATTTTTAAAGTTTGAAAGAGAAAAGAATTTTTTTTTTTGGGGGGGGAGCTGAAGCTCAACCCACACCCCTCTCCTTCCCATCTCCCGCAGAGCTGCAGAGCCCCTGCATCCACCGTGTGGAGGCAGAGGGGCTATGTCCACGTGAGTGGCCGCAGCTACCCTACTCCAAAAGGTGGAGGCCGAAGGGTCTGCGACCCCCACGGCAGCCACAGAGACCCCGACTCCACTGTGTGGAGGCTGAGTGTCTGCATCCACCGTGGTGGCCGCAAGCCTGATGGCTAGGGCACAACCGTCCCCACTCCCGTGGATGGGAGGTGGGCCCACGGCTGCCCTAGGGTTTACCGCCCTCCATTAAATTTTAAATTAATTAAAAAAAAATTTAGTTTCAACAAAAAAAAATATATTAAATTTTAAGTTAATATATATTATTAATATTAAACTCTAATTAATATATATTATTATTATATATTAATTATTAATTGTGGATTAATGTATATTTTAGATATATATTAATTTAGATAATTTATATATTTATATATATTATTAATTATATATTAATTACTGGTCCTTTTATAGTGTATATTACCAATGAATAAATAATTGTTGTTCAGTTGTTAATTTTTATTAAGTTAGGTATATATTGGGATATATATGTGTTATTTAATATTTTTGGATGGCGAAATTGTTTTAAATATAAGGGGATTTTATTTCATTAGAAAAGGGGTTTCCCATTTCTTTATTCCTTTTATTGTATATTTCCTTTTTGTAAAGGGTAAATTTGCATTGCTAGAAAAGGGGACTAGAGTATTGTTTCAAACCAGTATGTCAATGATGTTTATCTAAGGATTAAATAACATATTTAGACAGTTAATGCTTTCCATTCATCTGAACTTGGTTGAAAAACTGGTAGGGATGTATTTATGTTATGTCTTGATGCATATGAATGTAGTGAGTAGAAAACCAAGAATGACCTGGACCTGGATGAGGTAGAAAACCGAAAACAACTTAGATCATTTAGAAAACTTGATCAACCTTTAAATTTTTAAATCAATACGGGAAAAGATTGTACCTTTTTTTTTTGGTTATTGTTGTCGCAAGTTCTCAATGTTGTATTCACTTTTGTTTAAAGTAATGGCCAGACCTGGATATGTTTGTTTGGACCCTATCGTCTGTTTGTTTTGTGGTTGGCCATAGTTGGTCAAGCTCCTAGTTAGAGTATCGTCAGGCAATGGACCTTTGTATCATTTTTAATATGCTCAGTTGGATCCATTTCTATGTAGGGATCATTTAGGATTTATTGACCGAAGTGGTCGTTTGTATATTGGTTGTGCTCGCCTAAAAGGCAGGAATGTAAATGACATGAACCCTATGTAACTATAACTTAATTAATTATCAAAGGGTTCTTGCAGTTGAGAAGACCCAGAGATGTAGCCCTCTAGGGGTGAACTCTGAGATCATTTTGGTGTTATGCGATACTTTTGTTCTTGTGTTTCATTGTTAGTGTTAGCATGTATGGATGGCAATTTGATAGAATGTATAAGTGGGTTAGATGAGAATTATCGTAATGCATGTATGTAGTCATCTTTTAAATGCAATAAATGGATCATGAAGGAATGTACTCTAGTAATGTTAATGAAAATAAGTATGCATGAAAAGACCTCATTAGTTATGATGATATTATAGAACGTTTTGGAACAAGATGCATGGTATGAGTTTAATGCAAAATTGTACGTAATGAATGGATAACAATTATTGGATGAACTCGTTAGATTACCTAAATTGTAATTCTAATGGATGAACTTCATTTAGTTACTTACATTTTAATATTAATAAATGAACTTCATCATAATAGCTATATTTTAACTAAATTGGATGAACTTATTTATTTATTTATATTTTATTCTTAATAAATGAACTTCATCATATTAGCTTCATTCTAATTATAATGGATGTACTCATCAAGCTATATATATTTTAACCCTAATGGATGAACTTCGTTATGCTATTTACATTTCAACCTTAATATGTGAACTTCATCTTAATAGCTACATTCTAACTATATTGGATGAACTCAATTGGTTATCCACATTTTAACCTTAATAAATGAACTTCATCTTAATAGCTACATTCTAACTATAATGGATGAACTCAATAGGTTATCTACATTTTAACCTTAATAAATGAACTCCATCTTATTAGCTATATTTTAACTATAATGGATGAACTCAATTGGTTATCCACATTAAAACCTTAATAAATGAACTTCATCTTAATAGCTACGTTCTAACTATAATGGATGAACTCAATTGGTTATCTACATTTCAACCATAATAAATGAACGCTTCCTAATTTCTATAATGCTAATTCACTGAACAAAATATATCCATGTTTCAAGAAATAGCATGTAATTAAGATATCCTACTTAATTGGATCAAATGTTTCGAGTTGAGTTAGGTGTTAAGTTATGTAATCTCGTTGGGAAACTCCTTAGATTCGTTTAGTCTTCCGTTGTGTTATCTAAGCATTAGATAACTCCAATGTATCTTAATGTTGTGTATTAAAGTTTTAAAAAAAAATATTTGCAATCCATTGGTGCATTTTAGCTTTAACCCTTCGGGGTTTCCTGGCGGGGCACTACAAAGTATATATAATCTTAGGAACTAGACAAAGGATTTGAATAGGGATCCACGGGATAGAAAGCTTGTCAATAATTCAGGTAAAATAAAGACAAGACAGTGTAAATATTACAAAGATAAAATAAAGAGTATTTAACATTTACAAAAAGAATTGAAAAATAGGTTAAAGCTAAACTAATATTTGTTTGGAAATAATTTGACAAGATAATGTAAATATTGCAAAGACAAAATAAATAGTATTTAAAATTTAATAAATAAATTGCATATACTTTTTTTTTTTTTAAATATATTGAATTCTTGGTAAGAACTAGACTAATGAATAAAATTAAATGAATTATGTATTTAGAGGTGTATTATTTTGAACTTAATATATATGATTTATATTTGACATTGAATCTTAAATTTTACATTTTGAATTACATATTAGATTTTATATTTTTACATTTCACAATAATATTATGTAAAATATTTTATATCTAACTCTATATTTTAACTAGCATATATGTCTTAAATTTTAATTTAATCTATATAACATGCGCCTAAAGACATGGTTCTCGATGTGCCTATTTTTAATCAATTTTACACCCTAAATTAAAATAGGCCCCTCGAGAAGGATATCTCTCAGCCTATGTTATATAGATTAAATTAAAATTTAAGATATATATGCTAAAATATAAAATTAATTAATATATAATTATATAGTATCTTTTTATTAAAATAAATTATACTATAATATTATTATATTATTTTATCATTAGGTGGAGATATATTAAATGTTATATATCTATTAAGACTATTTTTAATAATATATATGTGTTGCAAGATCAAAGCAAATACTAAAAATCTAAGATATATTAAACTTTATTTAATGGCATGTATTATGGTTATGGTTAGCGTTAGGGTTAAGGTTAGTGTTATGGTGATGATAAGGTTTACATCATGGTTTGGATTTAGGGTTATGATTAGGTTTAGGGTTATGATAATGGTTAGGGTTAGCATGGTTAGGTTTAGGGTTGGCATAGTTTAGGGTTTATGTCATGGTTAGGTTTAGGGCTAAGGATTATTGTTAGGGTTAGGGTTTATGTTTATGGTTAGGTTAGGGTTAAGGTCTAGAGTTATGGTTAGGATTATGGTTAGGGTTATGGTTTACATCATGGTTGGTGTTGGAGTTAGGGTTAGGTTTATGGTTAGGGTATGTGCAAGCTAATGAGTCACAAATTCGCGGAAGTCTATGCGTTGGAAAATGCGCTCCGCAAAACAGGGGCCCGTTAATGGTTCGGCCTCCCAAGCCGAAAGGTCACAGGGTGCCGAAGCTAAATAAAATGGGCCCCCGTTTTTAAATTCTATTTTTACCATTTTTTTGGATAATTTTTCATTTTCACCGTGACAGTGAGTTGAAAAGAAGAGATCAAAAACAGGCTCCCGTGCTGTGGTTTCCACTTCAAGCCTCCACCACTATCCCAGGTACACATTCAGTCATCTATTTTCACATTTCATAATTTTCTTGTATATTTTTCTTGTTTTTTTGTGTATTATTTAGTTTTTTTTTAATTATTTTAGTTTTTTTTTATAGTAGCATATAAATAAATTATTTTTTATATTTGTAAATTCTTGATTTTGATCTAAAATATTTTTGAACAATTAACCCTAAACCGTAATCAACAAATTTAGAAACCAAAACCAAAGCTAGATAATTAACAAAACAAAATCGACACAAACAAAAAATTGAAAAATGAAATGGAAACAAAAACAAAAACGTTCAAAAATGAAATTGAAATAAAACCAAACATATGTACCTAAATTGTTCTTAATCCTCATTAGGCAATACAAAAGTTACCACTAAATTAGTATAACCTTAAAAGTAATTAACATTACTCTTCAAATTTTAGATATGAAAGTTTAGGCTTAGGTTTATGCCATGTCATGGCATAAAGGTCCTATTATGGTCCTATTATGTCATGTGATGGTATAAAAGGATCAATTATGGACACAATTTTAGAGCAAAGCTAGATAAGTTACTAAAATTGGAGTTTGGTTTACATAGGTTCATAAAGGAAGCTAATATGCCAAATATATAATTCATTAATACAAAATAAAAAATATTCTTGATTTATATTGTTGATTGATAATGAGTTTTCTAAATGGGGTGCTAATTATATATACATCCGAAAGATTTGAAAAATATAATTCCCAAGAAGTATTTTGAATATCTTTAGAAGTATATTGGTATATCTAGAATGTAATTTATATTATAAAAGATTTGATATATGATTTGAAGTTGGTAGATATTTTGAGGAAGATTTATTAGATTATGTTATGATTAAGCTAATATTAGAAGAATGGTTTTAACAACATCTTTTGGTTTTAAAAGGTGCACAAGGTTTGAAGTTGAAATCATATTCGATTGTATATAATATTAAATTGTTAAGGAGCTGGTTTTTTTTTAAATAGTTAATTTAAGATATTAGTTGAAGCTATTTGAGAACGTGAGATAGTCCTAATGAACACACGAATTAAATTAATGAACCTAGGATAATCACAATGAACATATGATAGTCCCAACGAGCCTCAAATGATCCTAATGAATGTAGGGCAGTCTTAATGAACCTAAGAAAGTCCTAATGAGCCTAAGAAAGCCATAATGAACTTGGGACAATCCTAATGAACATAGGATAGTCCTAATGAACCTATGATAGTGTAAACAAGCCTAGGATAGTGTAAGAAAAAATCACTACAAAAAAGACCTCAAATGCGTTAAATGAATTTCCCAATAACGCACTCGTGTTTATCTTTTTTTGGTCATTTGGCTACCTTTTTTTACAACATCTTGGTGTATACGCCCCTAAGAAGACCTTTTCCTCAAAAATTTCTTGGATCATGAACTCCTCATGTGCACCAAACATAAGTTGCCACTTGGAAGCTTCTAGTGCACACAATCCTTTCAATCAATCTACTCCATTGATCTCTCAAAACAATCTTAGTCTTTAATCCTCTATCCTTCATGACTATAAATAAATCATTATATGAGCTATTTTCAAGAACTCTTGTAATGCAATGTTATGTTGCCAATTTAAGCACCTTACATCCTATCTTGGTCACAAATCCATCTTGAAGCCATCAACCTTTAGCTACAACAAGAGTTTTCTTTCTAAGATACTATTGTCTTTCATCTTTTATACATTATCCTTTAACTCGATCTAAAGGTGGTACTTATGCATAGCATAATGGTTTGAAATTCATAGTTTAAGTCCTTTATTGATTTTTTATGCTTGCTTGCATACACATATATTGCTAGAATTTAGCAAATCTTTATAGCTTCTATTTTAGTTTATTTATGAAAGATTATAAATGAAGCTATATTTAAAGTCAAAATTGTAAGATCCCCTCAATCATTGAGGTAGAATTCAAAATTGATTTCACCTCTAATTATATGAAAAATTTAAGTTGTCTGTACATATCAAAATCTTTCAAAATTTTGCATATTAAACAATAAAATATTGTGATGAACAAGTCTCTAGAGTCTTAAAAACCTTTATTTTCATAAAGTGCCAACACTGCATTTTTTCCCTAAAATATTCTCTTTGATTAATACGAAATTTTAAAATGGTTGCCACTAAAAGTATTAGGTCAGCGAAAGGAATTGGGATATTTAAAAATAGGCTTGCATCACTTTTTTAGCTTCATTGAGTTGTAGTTTGTTCATTGACTTAATAATTAAGTGCTTGCAAGTATGATAGTGGAATTTAGGAATGAGGATCATATAGTATGTTAGGAATTTTATTTGGAATGTTAGTCAAAATAATATTCTAGTTGATAATTATAAATGCATGTGTAAAATATTGTTGAAATTGATTATTTTAAAAGTAAATATTGCAAAGTTAATTTTGTTTTTAATTGTTGGCATGTTGTGTTGATTTTTATGTAAGAGTTTCATTTCTTATTCAACTTTGTAAGAGAATTTGTGTATGAATTGATATCTTAAATTTTATAGAAAGATTATATATGAAAACAAATGATTGTGGAGTTTTATAATAAATGATTTATAGAAAATAATATTTTTTGAAGGTTTTGTAAATTATAATCTTGTGTAGATTTGATTATGGGAGAAATTTAATGGTGAAATATGCTTAACTCTTCAAAAGTTTTGATGTTTTGTCTTTACATGACAACCACTTAGAATATAATATGTTTTAAGTATGTCATTTATAGTCATGGGAGATTAGTTTTTTTTTAAGATTGTGTGAAGACTAATCAATGTAATATGAATTGATGGCAATTATCTCAAAACTATGTAATTGAATTCTAATAAATTATCATGTACACTAAAACACTAGAAATATGGAGCATCCAAACACACACGTGCATATTTCAAAATAACTTTAAGTTAAAGTTAACAAAATATTATGTTGTCTTAGTAATATTGTTTCCATGCTATATATTCTTACACTAGAAGGAGGATCATCTTATTTCTCACTTCTTTATTGATCTTATGTATGAAATATTTTATATTGATTTTAATAGTTGATGCATTTTACAAGAAATGAATTTATTAAATTGAATATATAATAGATTTATGATGTTTCATTGAAAGTTTTTATTAAGTTTTGTGCACAAATTTTATATTTCAAGATTCAATATTATGTACATGTATATTTTTCTAAGTTCAATATTATATTATATATTTCATGTGTATCTCATTCAACAACATAGAAATGTTACTATTTATAAATGTTTTTTTTTAATTTAGTAAAATAGATTCTTCTTTGACATAGAGTTGTATATAATTCATGTATATCTTTATATATGCAGGAGTTCTTTGTTATCATGGATGTCTTTGACATAGATGAACTATTAGGTGAAAATCCCCCACCACAACCCCCTCCTCCTCCTCCTCCACCTCCACCACCACCACCCCCTAGATTGGATGAAATTCGTTTAAGAGAATGAATTAATGAAAACCTACAAGTGATTGAACAAAACATTGCTGCTATCCAAAATGAGCAAGTCACGCCACCCCATCTTGTAGACTTTGCAAAATCAATGCAAACTGTTGTTGAGTCAGTTAGATCTGTTGATTCTCAATTAGATCAATTTCATAGACGACGACAAGAGTTGCGTTATTTTAATGCTGATGGTTTAACTTATAGGCAAATCACTGATTTGAAAATAACCAAAGCTCATTTATGTCCATATTTTACCAACCCAAAAACAAGAGAACCAATGCAACCTTACCAGAAAAGAATTTCAATTAGGTGGTGTGTGCATCCAGAAATGGCTACATACTTTTGGGATAGACGGTGGATGGTTTTTGATTATCCACCACATCATAATTATGAGGTCCCTTTTTATTTTTTGAAGAAATTATACTGTGAGTTTGTAATGAACCAAAAACCAAATTATTTTGATATTAAGTCATTCTAGGGTGTTGGTCGTGGAATGCCATAGCATAGATTAGGGGCATGGAGTAATAATCCCTTACCGGATCCACCCATAGTTCCACTTGTTGCTCCATCGATTCCTGTAGATGTCCAAAATACATCATTCATTTTGACATTAGATGCTTTGACTTCCCTCACAGGTAACCTAAGTGAGCAAGCTGCTCACATGGCATCTGCTCCTCGATGGATGCCACATATGTGTTCGAGTTGTCATGAGACGTGTGTAGGTCCTACTACTTTTGCAGGATCTACTTCAGTTCCAGATGAGCATGATGCAGCAGATGATAGTATGATGACATCTTATATGGATTTTCTTTGCTCGGATGTTCATCTTGACCAGGTATAGATATATATATATATATACATGTACACATGTCAATATTTTTATACTTCATTAAATATAGGTATAAACTAAGTGCATCTCTTTTTTTATACAATCTAATACTTCATTAAATAAATTTTGTTTATGTAGATAAGGACTACACCTAATATTAGAGTCAATATTGCATCTACAGGAACACAACTCGACACACCTTATGGGGTATAGTATAAATTTCTATCTAGACATTGTACTAGATCTTTTTAAGTTAATATGTTATCATCGTATACTATATAAATTTTCATGTTGATACATTGAATGCTTCTTTCTCCAGGATTCAGGTCATGAGGGACCCTCTACATCACATCGAGAAGAGGGTCTGACTATTGTGACACCATCTATGGTATGTATCTTATAATTCTTAAATTAAATATGAACTCTTACAATATTGTAACTTAACTTGAAATTATTTAGTACACATATATAAGTTCACTAAATATGATTTCATTAAATGCATGTATGCAGGTGGACACTACCATTAGGATAGGTTATCCTCATAATTTTGCTTAGAGCCAATTTGAATGCACATCAACATCCTTTGAGGTATTAATATGTAATACTTAATTTGATCTTATTTTGACTCTTAATTTAAGATTTAATTGGACACTTTGAATTTGACCTTGTACAGGAGTTAGCTAGCACTACATTTGGTGTTGATACTGCACAAGATACTGCTAGAGGAGATACTGCTAGAGGATCTGATGAGCATATGGTAAGTTTGTAACTTAATTTATGAATTCTACTATATTTGATAAATGATTCTTTTAATAGTTAATTTCAAGTAATATTTTAATATTATTTTTTTATTGTACAGCATGAGACAGGTGGATCTGGACCACGTCCCGGGGACAAGAGAGATACTGGTAGAGGATCTGATGAGCATATGGTAAGTTTGTAACTTAATTTATGAATTCTACTATATTTGATAAATGATTCTTTTAATAGTTAATTTCAAGTAATATTTTAATATTATTTTTTTATTGTACAGCATGAGACGGGTGGATCTGGACCATAAATGCATGAACTGGAAAGAAATAATTGTTCATTAGGTGGTTTACAAAATAAACTTCCAATAAAATCTTTTATAGTTTCAGGTGGAACATAAACACCACAATCCTGCACAAGATCATTACCATGCAACATACAACGAACATATTGAAAAACATCATAATAGTAACGAAACTGGACATGAGTTTTACAACAACAAGATATTCTTTGTTTATTGATTTTAACATACCAGGGTTTGCATTTTTCAAATGATCTTTGACTAATTCGTAAATTCATTAACATAGATTCATCACTAAATTTTGTAAAGAATTCAGTTTGAGTCATGTCAAGAAGATGTTTTGGATGAGGATCACAAATTTTTGATCCCACCCTTAACTTTAAAACATCTCTAGCATTTGATGAAACTCTAGTGTTATCATGCCAAAATTTTGCAATTAATTGTTTAGTTTCATCATTTAATTTCATGTCCGACCTTTGAAGTCTACCACTAAAACTCCAACAATGGTTTAGTGGATCAATTTCAATTGTGTCTCTTCTTTTGGCCGCTCTTGACAAGGTTCTACGATGTAAGTTCAAATAGCCACTTATATCACTTAACATTCTTTTACTAACAATCATTTTGTCAACTATAGCAGTCGTTATAACTCTACGTGTTGCATTCTTATCTTTAGATCGACTTGTTTTTCCTATAGAATCGATGGCACTGGCAACAGTAGATACAACTTGCTTATATGATTCATCTTTTCTTTTTGGTTTTGCATAAATACCTATTTTCTTTTAGAGAGGGTGGTGTAATATTTTCAATTTTTATTTCTTTTCGTATTGGTGTATGAAATTTATATCCAGCTTCATTTAAATAAGCAATTTGATTGGCATCATAGTCATCGGGATTTAAAAACATACCAGGATTCGCATCCACATCAACATTTGCATCAACAGTCATACTCGTGTGTGGTTCTACATTTCTTGCATCCATCATGATGTCTTCAATGGTCTCATCTACAACGGGCACTGAACTAGATGCTTCAGAAGTGTTATTCAATTGTCGTTGTTGTGATCTTCGATCTCTTTGGCGTTTTGCCTCCTTCTCTCTTTGTGCTTGAATTTCGTCCACTGTCATTGTCCTCTTTTTTTATTTTGACGTTGCTTAGAACCCATTTTTACAAACTCGTCTTCAAAAAATAATATCTTTGTACTGAGTTCTTCAAAAAATCATGTAAAAAATATTAAAAAGTACTGCCAAATGATGTAAAAAATCTTTGTCAGTATGGATTTCAATGATAGTGTGGTAAATCGATGCAATCTATCTTTTTTTTTACAGTAACAGTTATTTAGAAACGGGGGCCCGTTATTTAAATAACGGGCCCCCATTTCTAAAATGGGGGCCCGTTGTTAAATCCAATGGGCAAAAAATGAAACGGGCCCCCATTTTCGAAACGGGGGCCCGTTATGCAAAATTTGAATTCACAACCTGCCTCTTGCCTTGGGATTAGGCTTGGGATAGGCCTGGGATGGCCACACCTGAGACATGAACCTGCAAATTCAAAGCTCCATGAATGAAAGCACAAATATGATGAAATGAAATAGTTTACGTGCCTCTAATCAGAGAATTTTTATACGAAATTGAAACCCATTTCAGATTATACTGTCTAGATTCTAAATATGTAAATTAATTTAAAAATTGATTATTCTAACTATTTTTCATTTAATTTATACTAAATCAGGTTCATAAATTTGAAATATTAACTAATTTTCTTAATTTAATAACTTTTTTTATTTTAATGAATTTTGAAAAAAAAATTATATGTCATCAATCTACACAAAATTCTTTTCAATTTAAAAAAAAAAATTCAAAAAATGCTAAATTTACATCAAATTATGTGGGTCGTACACATCAAATTTTTAAAAAGATAATTACGGCCATTAAAAAATTAATTAAAAAAAAAATATTTGAAAAAAAAGTACAGAAAAATATGCTCATCAATCTTCAATGTGTTACAAACCATTTCCCAAAACGGTTTGAGAAAATAATTTTAATTGTGTCAAAAAGTGTGGGTCGTACACATGCATGGTATGGTCCTGAAACATGCATTTTTAAAACATAGTTTTTAGAACTCCATTCAAAAAGTTATTTTTTATTATGTGGGTATTAAAATAAATTATATATTTGAAAAGTACACTCAGAGAGCTATCTTTTATATTACTGACTTTTTCCAATAATCAATCTCTAAGTGTTTCAAAATTTAAGCTCAAGTGAGACAAAATCTGAAAACAGGGAAAACACTTCCACTTTTTGGCCAAAAAGTGGACTCATCTTCTTGCACTGACCCGTTAGGCTTAGGGTTACAGTTATGGTTAGGATTATGGCTAGGGTTAGGGTTTACATCATGGTTAGGGTTATGATTAAGGGTTAGTGTTTGGATTAATTTTAGTATTTATATCATGGTTATAGTTAGGGTTAAGATTTGCATCATGGTTAGCGTTAGGGTTATTGCTTGGGTTAGGGTTTAGGGTTTGGGTTATAGTTAGGTTTAGGATTATAATTATGGTTATGGTTATGGTTATGGTTAGGGTTAGGGTTAGGATTTACATCATGGTTAGGATTAGGGTTTACATCATGGTTAGAATTATTGATAGGGTTAGGGTGTACATCATGGTTAGGGTTAGGTTTAGAGTTATTTTAGGCAAACAACTATCCAACCCTTTGGATGCAGCAAGATATTAATACCCTTAATATATTATTAATATATTATAATAGATGATTGGTGCATCCTAAGGGTTGTAGAGCCATTCCCCATTTTTAGGGTTAGGGTTTAGGGTTATGATTAGGTTAGGTTAGGGTTGGGATTGTGATAAGGATAATGGTTTAGAGTTGTGGTTAGGACTATGGTAAAGGTTATGGTTTACATCACGGTTCACGTTAGGGTTAAGGTTAATGTTAGTATTATAGCTAGGGTTATGGTTTACATCATGCTTAGGGTTAGGGTTAAGGGTTAGTGTTAGGATTAATGTTAGTGTTTACATTATGGTTAGGTTTAGGTTTAGGATTAGCATTATGGATAGGATTTACAAAATGTTTAGGGTTATTTACATTAAAATTGTTATGGATATATTAATTTTAGCATTTTTAAATTTTACATTAAAATTGGTAATTCCTATCATATTTTATTTTTTAATATTTAATGTCATTTTCCTTGAAATAGTCATGAATTCTAAAAAATATTATTGTGATTTATGTTTGACATTGGATCTTGAATTTTACATTTTCAATTATATATTAGGTTTTATTTTTTAAAATTTTAAGTCATTTTTCTTGAAATGGTGATGAATTCTAAAAAAATATTATTATGATTTATGTTTGAGATTAGATCTTGAATTTTACATTTTGAATTATATACTTGGTTATATATTTTTACATTTTACATTAATATTAGGTAAAATATGTTATATTTAAATCTACATTGTAAATTAAATTGACTATTTGACATTTTATATTAGATTTTATATTTCAAATAAATACAAATAAATATGTCAAATCATTTTTCTAAATAAAAACTAGCTTATATATATTTATATAGAATAAGTCAAGAGATATCCTTCTAGGCCTCTATTTTTAAAGCAAAAGTGGTTTTATCACATTAAATAAATTAATTTCAAATTATATATTATTATATAGTTATATATTGGATTGGTATAGTGTTAGATTTAGGATTCCATTTGGTTAAATTCTAGATTTAGAATTATAGTTAGGATTGGGAATAAAATAGTAGCCTTAATTCAGTAAGGATTAGGTTTAGGGTTTTATTTGGTATGATTTAATTTAGGGTTGGAGTTTGATTTGATTTAGTGTGTAACTTTATTTCAAGTTAATTATTTAGGTGCCCTTCACCAATCAGTTTTTCTTAATTTTGTTTTAAGTTGATTTTGATTAGGTTTATTGTAAGAGTTAGTGCATGATTTAATTTAGGGTTAGGGTTTTATTTGATTTAGTTAGGGGTAGGGTTCAATTTAGTTTAGTGTTTAATTTTGTTTCAAGTTTGTGTTCTTTAAATTTAAGGTTTATTATTAATTTGGTTTAATATCAGGGTTAGGGCACAATTATATGTTTACAAGTATGGTTAGGGTTGAATTTTATTTAGGGTTAGGATTTTGAGATTTGGTTTAGTGTTAAGGTTTGATTTGGCTTATGATTTAGATTTGGTTTGGTTTAGGTTTAGGGTTCACTTTGGTTTAGTGATAGGGTTAGGGTTTTTTGGTTTAGTGTGAGGGTTGAATTTGGGACAAAGTTAGAATTGAATTTTGATTCGATTTAGTGTTAAGATTAGGTTAATATTTAATTTAAGGTAACAATTAAATTTGGTTTAGTGTAAATTTAGAATTAGAGTTCAATTTGGTTTAGTGTTTATTTAAGATTAGGGTTCAATCTAGTTAGTGTTTAATTAGGATAAGGGATAGGATTTAATTTGGTTTATGGTTATGATTAATATTCAATTTGGTTTCTAGGGTTATAGTTCAATTTGGTTTAGTGTTAGGGTTATGATTCCATTTGGTGTATGGTTTGGCTTTAATTTGATTTAGTGTAAGATTGTGGTTAGATTTAGTTTTCAATTTAGTTTACTATTAGGGTTAGCATTCAATTAGGCTTAGTATTATAGTTATGATTTAGTTAAGTTCATACACAAGATTTAATATCATTTAATTTAGGGTTAGGGTAAGACTAAATTTGGTCTACTATTGAATTAGGTTTAGGGTTAGGGCTCAATTTGGTTTAGTTCTTGGATCAAGATTATATATAGAATTATTGTAAGGATAGGGTTCAATTTTATTTAGAGTAAGGGTTATGGTTCCATTTGGATTAGAGTTTAATTAGGTTTGCATTTAGAATTCAACTTGGTTTATGGCTAGGGTTTATTTTGGTGTTAGGGGTAGAGGTCAATTTAGTTTAGGGTTAGTGTTTAATTTTCTTTATTACTAGGGTTAGTGTACAATTTTGTTTACAAGTAGGGTTAGGGCCTAGTTTTTTAGTGTTAAGGTTTGTTTCGGTTTAGTGTTATATTTTAATTTGTATATGATTTAATTAGTTTTATAGTTGGTATTTAATTTGGTTTAGTGATAGTGTTTAATATGAATTATGGTTAGGATTCATTTTGGTATAGTGTTAGGTTTAGAGTTCAATTTGGTTTCTAGGGATACAATTCAATTTGGTATTAAGTTTTGGTTGTGGTTTAGATTGGTTTAGGGTTAAGGTTCAATTAGTTTTATAGATAGTGTTCAACTCGGTTTAGTGTTAAAGTTCAATAGGGTTTAGTTTGGTTTAATATTCAATTAGGTTTATTGCTAACGCTAAAATTTGTTTAGGGTTAGGGTTCAATATGGTTTAAAGTTAGGTTATAATTCAATTTTGTTTTCAATTCAATCTGGTTTAGTGTTAAGGTTTGACTTGGCTTATGATTTAGATTTGGTCTAATTTAGGGTTCAGGTTCACTTTGGTTTAGTGATAGGGTTAGGGTTTATTTTGGTTTAGGGATCCACATGCAGAAAGTTTGTCAATAATTCAAATAAAATATAAAAAATAAAAATATATATAGTACTAGCACTTGAACCTCGGTGCAATGGTTACTAGAAAAGATATGGTTTGGTATTACATGGAAGTGGAGGGTAAAAACTAAAAGAAATGTAAGTGGTTGTAATATAATTTAGTTGAAAACATTATAAAAATATGTTTATTGTATAAAACCATTTAATAATGCTTGAAAACTACTACTGGTATAATAGCAATATGATGTCTTCGTGGCCCCAAGTAGATTTATGCAAAAGATACATATGTAATAATGGAAATCGTGTTCTAAGAATAATTGGGAGAGAATAATTGGGAGATATATATGAGAGAGAAGAAATAGTTGCATACCTTCATTTCTTGGAGACATAATTGTAATTCGAGCTTCTTTTTTAATATATATTTGTGTAGGGATTATATTGAATTTTGGAATATTTCTTGAAGGAGAGTGTTGATTTTGTTATAGGCTATATTGTAGTTCAAGGACACCTACATAAGACTATTAATTTTCTCAAGTAATTATATAGCTTCTACTTCAACAAAAGATTATAAAAAATTAGAATACAAATAAACATAAATGGAATATGTGCAACCCGCTCTGCAACGCTCCCACCTTCCCCTCGTTTGAATCTAATCTCCTGGATGACCACCCCCTCTGGGGAGGTCCCCCCCTCTCTGCAACTGGACCCCATACCCAATACCACGGTCAAAACACATGCAATGTTCTGGCTGCGGGGACCCCACAGTCTATGGGTCATCCGGAAGAAAACACCAGTTTTCACACCCCTTCCACTTCGCCAGTTCTGACTAATTATGGCTTGAATGGTGAAGAGAGGAATATACCACATTCCAGACTGGAAACTTTCGCCGGACAGGAGGATGTAGAGCTTGTGAAGGAGAATCCCAAGTCTAGCTGGAAGAACTCCCTCCTTGGGTCCACAATTTCGACCCCTGAAGTTGTTATGACCAATTTCTCCCAAACGGAAGACAGAATGAAGATCAAGCTCCCATACAATCTTATGGATAGAATCGCCTCTTGCCTTCACTTGGCAATAGTTGGTCGATTCTTCTCCTTTCGACCATCTATTGGCATGATCAGACGATGGGCAAAATCTCGATGGAAGCTTAAACGAAGCCTTGATATATCAGCAATGTTGGGGGGACTCTTTCTATTCAAGTTCAATGTTGAGGAGGACCTGATCTATGTCCTGACAGGCTCATGGGCTTATGGCAAGCATTTCCTAACCATGGCTAAATGGAAGCCTGGTTTTGACCCCTCAGTAGAACTAAACCGCATGGCACTGGTTGTGATTAGGCTCCCTGGTCTCCCGCTGGAGTTATGGGATGAACAAATCTTTCGCTAGATAGGGGACTCATTTGGCAGCTTTGTCTCAGTAGACTCGGACACCCTCAATAAATCCAGGTTGGTGTACACTCACTTTTGTGTTAATGTTACTATTAACAAGGCTCTCCCAAATTTTATTTCCCTAATATCAAAATGGGGAAAATGGTCCCAGGATATTGTGTATGAAAATGCCACCCTTTTTTGCCAGAAATGCAATAATCAAGGCCATTCCTATATTGAGTGTAAAGCCCCTGTGGCTGTTGAACCAAAGCTCAAAAATAAGGCTATCTGGGTTGATCCCATCAACCCTAGTGAACCATCATCATCAGCTCCTCTGGAGCTGACTACTATGAATGAAATATCTAAGGAATACCCCCTCATAGACAAGATCCTAGAAATTCTAAAATCCCCCGCGGACCCTGTCAAAACTGCTAACCCTAGCATCCCCCTGAAAGAAGGTGAGATCCCACAAGTGATAAATCTCAACCTGTCCCCCAACCCCCTCCCACCCCCTGGTTTTTCGGATGGCATCCCCATCATGCCCTCTACTTCCCCCACACCCTCTTCCCTTAATGCCTCCACCCCAGTTATGGATATGCCTCTTGGGGTTGAGGTTAAGCTACCTACCTCAACACCTCCTCTCTCCCCTACTATGGTGGATAGACCTACTCACCTAGGAAACTCCCTGGGAACTCTGTTGAAAGTGTCTCCTTCGGGATCCCCTCGGAGAGATAATTAAGAATGGATAACCCAGAAGAAGAAAGCCAAGGCCAAGAAAGAAGATGTGGGGGGAACTGAAAATAAAGTAGGCAAACCCTTAGAAAGAGTCTTGAGACACAAGGTTATGGCTAGGGACATTGCAAAGGGCAGACAACTGACCCTTGATGGACTCAACAAAAGTAATAAATGAAGTTCCTCTCCTAGAACATAAGGGGTCTGAATAGCCCCCAGAAGCAGTTCGCCATAAAACAACTCATTCTGGAGATGAAAATTGCAATTTTCCTTCTTTAGGAAGTCAAGATGCCCTTCCAAACCTTTGATTCTATTGCTAGTAAACTCTAGCCTAGGGTGGATTTTCTATATGTTGATGCTTTGGGTGCCTCTGGGGGTATTGCTACCCTCTGGGACCCCACTAAAATGAAAGGTAAGCTTTTCGCTAGCTCCCAAAATTCCTAGCGGTTACTCTTTATTACAATGAACAGTGCTGGCATATGTTCAATATCTATGCTCCCAACATGAGGTTGGGGAGATGACTTGTTTAGGAGGAAATTTTTGATCTCATTGTGGCTAATCAGAAGGTTCAGTATATGCTTGCGGGAGATTTAAAATCCCCCCTCTACCCCTCTGAGAAATGTAGAGGCCTTGATGATTTCACTGATAGCATGGGTGACCTTGCCAGCTTCATCAATGCTTCTAGCCTTATGGATATTGACCTTCAGGGTGCTCCTTTCACATGGTCAAACAATAGAAAAGGCAAACATCTTATTCAAGTCAGACTAGATAGATTCCTGATTTCCACCAACTGGGACATCCGACACAACTCCTATCTAAAAACCCTCCCAAGGATTGCGTCTGATCACAACCCCCTTTTATTCCATTGGAAGGACAGACCCTACCAAGGCCCCCCCTTTCACTATGAGATCACGTAGGCCTCTCATCCCGACTTTAGGGAGTTGGTTAGACTTTGGTGGGCCACCCCAGTCCAAGGGACTGCTATGTTTAGAATTATGGAGAAACTAAAGCTAATCAGCAGGGAAGTCAAAGGTTGGAATAGAACCACCTTTGCAGACATCTTCGAAAGAAAGAAGGACCTGGGTTCCAGGATGGAACAACTTCAGAATATCATGGCTACTAGTAACCCTCGGATCCCATTTGGAAGGAGGAGGAAGACTGCTGCAAGAACTGGAAAGATACCCTCTCTAAGGAGGAGGTGTACTGGAAGCAAAGATCCAGAATCTAGTGGCTGAAGGAAGGGGACAGAAATTCTACCTTCTTCCATAGAACGACCCGTATCCACAAGAGAAGGAACTACATCAAAAGTATCAAGGATGAAACTGACCAGGAGATCACTAGAGATTCCCTAATTGGACAGAGTGCAGCTAATTTTTTCACAAGACTATATTCAGATAATGGCGGAAGTGATATTTCTCTCCAGGACTGCCTTGTGAGTAAGCTTCTGACTATCATCAAAGAGGACAACAACTGGCAACTAACTGCCCCCATCTCCGCTGATGAAGTCTACCTAGCTGTCTTTGCTATGGAGGCCTACAAGACCCCGGGCCCGAATGGCTTCCCCCTGGCGTTCTTCCAGGATTACTGAGACATTGTTATCTATGATGTCACCAAAGTTGTTCAAGATTTCTTTAAGACAGGGAGATTGCTGAAGAAGATCAACAACACTTTAATTGTCCTCATCCCAAAGACCACTAATCCCAGTTGCTTGAAGGAGTATCATCCCATAAGTCTCTGCAATACCATTTATAAGATACTCTCCAAAGGTCCTTGTGAATAGGATTAAGCCCCTCCTAGGGAAATTTATCAGCCCGTCCCAGAAAGGTTTTGTCCCAGGTCGCCAAATTTTGGATGTTGCCATTGCCACTCATGAGATAATCCACTCCATGGATAGGAGAAAAATACTAGGTATGGCTTTTAAACGTGATATATCTAAAGCTTATGACAAGGTTAATTGGGGTTTTCTTTTCAAATCTCTTTTAAAACTAGGCTTCAACCAAAAGGTGGTGAGTATGATTCGGGAATGTGTTACCATGGTCTAGTTCTCGGTTTTGATTAATGGGACTCCTAGGGGCTATTTCAAAGATGAAAAAGGCATCCAACAGGGTGACCCTCTATCCCCTTATCTGTTTATCATGATAGCTGAAGTCTTAAGCAGGAATGTGACCCATCTAGTCACCAATGGTAGGCTCCAAGGGTTCAAAGCGGCTTCCACACTCCCTCCCTCTAATATTCAAGAGTTTGTGGACGACACCTTCATATTTGGTAAGTCTTCTATCATGGAGGTTAAAGGATGGAAGATTTTACTTGTTGACTACGCCAAGCCATTGGGACAATGCATCAACTATGAGAAGAGTAATCTATTCTTCTTCAACACTCCTAATGACCTCCAACTCAAAATCATCTCTATCCTCAGATGCAAGATGGCTGCTCTTTCGGGAACCTACCTGGGTCTCCCCCTCATGGTCAAGGAAGTCACTCCCACCTTCTGGAATACTATACTGGAACGGATGCAGAAAAAACTTGCTGGATGGAAAGGGAAATTCCTTAGTAGTGCGGGGAAGCTCCAGCTCCTTGCAACTTCCCTGTAGGGAATTCTAGTGTACTTCCTTTCCATGTTTAAAATATCAGGGGTCATAGGAGAAAAACTTGAGAAAATCCAAAGAACCTTCTAATGGATTGGCCTGGAAGAGAAAAAATGCCTTGCTTTGGTCAATTGGGATAGCGTGTGCTTACCCAAATCAATGGGAGGTTTGGGTATAAGAAAGATAAATGCCCTCAATAAGGCGCTAATTGCTAAGATTGGATGGACCCTGGCTAAAGGTGAGGCGGACTGGTGTAACATCATCAAAGAAAAGTATCTGAACCGGGAGCACTTCTATTATAATTTGAGTACAGTCGACCTTCCCCAAGGTTCCAAGTTATGGAACAACATCCTGAAGAGCAGATTGATGGTTAGAGAAGGTTTGAAATGGCAATTGGGAGATGGTAGAAAAGTGATATTCTAGGAAGACTTTTGGAAGGAGGACAGGCCCTTGGTCAACACCCATTTCCATCAAATTATGCACCACCTAAAAGGTCTCCTAGGGGATTATATTGCGAATTATTTGGAACCAGGAAGATTTTGCTGGAAGGACATTGTCCACATCTTTAGCAATAGACCTAACCAGATCCCTCTTGCTTAGGACTTGTAGTGCATTTTGTCAGAAACTAGAATCCCCCTAGCCTCTCATGAAGACATCTTCATCTGGAAAGAGACCCAATTAGGCTCTTTCTCAGTTAAATCAACTTACAATCAACTCCTCAAACCCCCGGTGGATGTCGAGTGCTGGAAGAAAATTTGGAACCCTCAGTTAATCCCTAAAATTAATTTCTTCTGGTGGTCCCTCATGCATGGTAAAACACTCACGCTGGATAACTTGAAAAAGAGGGGGTTCCATCTCCCCAACAAATGCAGCCTATGTAAAGTGAATGAGGAAACTATTGACCACCTTTTTTTCCTCTACCCCTTTGCTGGTCATCTTTGGACTATCACTCTTCAGAAATGCAGTCTCTATTGGGTCTTCTAGAAGGACATTAAAAAATTTGCCTTTGATTGGACCCCCCCCCTCCCATCACCCCCTCATCATTCAGTTATGGAAATAAATATCATCGCACATCTACTGGGCCTTATGGAGAGAAAGAAACAACAGAATTTTTCAGAGACAATGAGACCCCCCCGGACTTTGTGGCTCACTTTTGCTTTAAGATGATCTCTGAAAACTTAGAGGTAACAAAATGGAAAACCCCCCCTTATCCTCCTAATGCAATAGAGAAAAAAATTTCTGAAAATTGGAAGCTCTCCCCTGGTTCTGATAGCTTCAACAACAACACCAAAAACAAAAGAAGGACGGCCAGATGGTCAACCCCTAAGCTACACCAGTTTAAATTGAATTTTGATGGTTTAGCCCAAAGCAATTGTCAAGCAGGGGGTAGAATCATCTGTGATCATTTGGGGAACACTGTTGCAGCCTACGCAGGCAACCTAAAGAATAATACGATCACTCAAGCTAAAGGAATGGCCCTCCTTTGGGGTTTGAAACTGGCAAACTCCATAGCAATTAAATAGTTGGAAATTGAAGGAGACTCTCAGATCATTATGGACTCAGTTAAAGGGAACTCATCGGCGGGTTGGAGAGTGGGATCCAAGCTGAGGGATATCAGGTGCCTCCTGGTCAATCTGGAGGACTTCACCATCCACCACATCTTCGGAGAAGGAAATGAAGTTGCCAATTCCATGGAGGTGGTGGGAAGGCTGCAAAATGGCTTACAATGTTGGAGGGACCCCATTCTACTTCCGGTCACCACCAAGGTAATCTTGGAAAAAGAAATGGCCTTTACATAGGAAGGGACCATTCTATCCGCACAAAGATGAAGGAAACCTTCATTCAAACTTCAAGTTGGCATGGGAATCCCGCTCATTACTATCCCAGATGGTCACATATCAAAGGCACGATGAGTCACCACTCCCACAAGGGATGGATTAATGATGACAATACAGACATCGGGAATGATTACTCCCTAATTATTACCCAAACGGAGCCAACTGGCAATGATAAAGGCAGCGATGGGGAAACATCAAATCACATTGTCTCGAATGAAGGTTCGCACATACCGAGTAGATTTTCTATTTTTGATATCTACTTGGACTTAAGAGATAATAATCACTCTGATTATTATGTCCTCTTAATCCAAGTTCGGCACAATCATTTTATCAACTACGCCTTAAGCTTGGCTCAGCTCTGTGTTTTTTCTGAAAGTCACTTTCATTCTGTTAAACTGGAGGATTCAAGAATGGGGGGGATAGGCTTAGACTCAAACCCAATAAAGTGGATGAGTTCAAAGCTAAATTGGCGACATGGTTCATCTACTTGAAAGGCGGCATTGAAAAATTCATGGAGAGTATGAAGGGAAATGATGAAAGACTATCCAAACAATTTGTGACTTTCTGGGAAGACAGAAGGGTGACCATGGGGGGAATCTCTTTCAAAATCAATGAAGAGGTTATAGCCTAGGCGATGGGTCTTTCTATGGAGGGAAGGAAATGGAAAAAAAAGAGTCGTATTGTGGATTCCACTAGCCTTAACCAGTTCTTCCGCTAGGGTGAAAACCCTGTCAAGAGGGTGGGCGGCTTCAATAGGGAGGAGCTCCCTCACCCGTGGGATGAGGTCTTCTATATCATGATGAAGTATTTTATGTTGGAGGGAAGGTATGGCATATTCTACTACTACCATCTCCCTTTCCTAAACCACTTGAGGAATAAAGACTTTATTTCGATTCCATTCTTTTTGTTGCATTCTATGGACGCTAATATTAAAGATATAGCCAAAGCTAAGAAAAAAGGGAAATATTTTCCCATCCTGCACCAGGGCCTCATTCTCCACCTTTATAACTTTCACCTTTCCCTTTACTCACCCCATTCTATCTCTGTCCAGAATGTCAGCCCTTCGAAGCACCCTCCTGCTATTAATGATACTAGCCCTCCTCATCTCCCGAAAATTGGCTCCTACAACAAGAAAACCAAAACTCACTTTCCGAAGGAGGTGACAACTCCCAAGAAAGTCAAAATCCAAGAGATTGACTCTGATATGGAAATTATTGAAGAAGCCAATATCCCCCATCGTTCTTGTAAACTGGCCTCTAAACCCTCAGAAAAATCCCTGAGAGACCCCTCCTCCTCGCACGACACCAAAAATTCCATTATGACTGATAAAATGGCCTTGGCCCAGAATAATCCAACCCCTCATTCTGTGAGCTCCACCCGGGTTTCAGAAAGCCCCACTTCATCCAAGAGTCTGGAGCCTCCCAATTTCCCCTCCCCGACCTTCATGCTAGAAAAAATGATGGTAGTGGAGGAGGCCAGCAGCGTGAAAGAGGAGGAGGAAACCAACCTGGTGGAGCTAGAGAAAAAAATGGAGGCCCTCTCTGACAATGTGTAGGTGATAACCAGCAGACTGGAGGTGGCGGAGTCTAAGATGCACAATGTTTCCAAATTTGCTCTGAATGTTATGCGATGCTCGGCTACTACTTTGTGCCTCATGCAGGAAAGAACGACCAAAGGGAAAGGCAAGGAGGACGAGGATTACAAAGCCCTGTTCAAATTCCTCACTAAGGAATGGGCTAGAAAGCTGCTCCCTAAGAAGAGCCATGGGAAAAAGAAATAATTTTCTTCATATGGAGGATCTCTAGTTTTGTCTATATCTACTAGCCACTGGGCGGATAAGGCTAGGTTATGCTTTTGTTTATACTTCTTTGTTTATTGCCCTGCGAGGCAAATGGCTAAAACTCTAATTAGTATTACTTTATTGTTGATAAACTCTCGTAGGATGATCTTTGTTTTTTATAGAGGCAAAAGGCTACTACTATGTTGATTATATGTGGACAGTGGTTCTGCCACTGACCTTCTATTTGTTCCTATGGGTCAGCCCCCTCGTTTTTTCGCTACTTTTAATATCAAAAACATAAATGGAATTAATGAATATTATTATAAAGGTCAAACAAAAAATAAAGAATTTAATAAAATATAAAACACAATATTATGTGTAAATTTTGTAAACAAATATGATCTATAAATATTTTATTTATATTATTATCATTGTTTTTCACATGAATGATCTACCTTAAGAAATTGACTATATTGAATTCAATTTTGTCACGTAATGATTTTGAATAGATAATATTTTGTGTAAAATGTTGATCGAAACATAATAATTATCAATATTTGTTTGTTTTTTTAAGTAGGTTAAAGCTAAACTAGTATTTGTTTGGAAATAATTTGATATGACAATGTAAATATTGCAAAGAAAAAATAAATAGTATTTAAAATTTATAAAAAAAAATTGCATATATAGTTGTATATTTTATTTTTTTGAATATATTGAATTCTTGATAAGAACTTGACCTAATGAATAAAATTAAATGAATTTGTATTTAGAGGTGTATTATTTTGAACTAAATATATATGACTTATGTTTGACATTGAATCTTAAATTGTACATTTTGAATTGCATATTAGGTTTTACATTTTTACATTTTACAATATAATATTATGTAAAATATTTTATATCTAACTCTACATTTTAAATTTAATTGAATATTTAACATTTTATTTTAAATTGTAATAAATATGTTAATTATTATTTTTTTAAATAATATAAAGAAAATATTAATTATAAAATTTAAAACAAAATAATTTTATATTAAGTTTAGCATTTTTATATTTTAAATTAAAATTGGTAATTCCTATCATATTTTATTTTTTAAAATTTTATGCCATTTTCCTTGAAATGGTGATGAATTGTAAAAAATATTATTATGATTTATGTTTGACATTGGATCTTGACTTTTACATTTTCAATTATATATTAGGTTTTATTTTTTAAAATTTTATGTCATTTTTCTTGAAATAGGATGAATTCTAAAAAATATTATTATGATTTATGTTTGACATTGGATCTTGAGTTTTACATTTTGAATTATATTTTTACATTTTCTATTAGATTTTATATTTCAAATGAATAAAAATAAATATGTCAAATCAATTTTTTAAATAAAAACTAGATTATATATATATAAAGTCGAGAAGGTTAATTTATCACATTAAAGTGTAATATCTCTTGGCTTATTCTATGTATATTATTAAATATATTTAAACTAATCGCAGTCCCAGTACAAATTGGAAGACATTAAATAAATTAATTTTTAATTATATATGATTGTATAGTTATATATTGGATCGGTAAAGTGTTAGATTTAGGATTCTATTTGGTTCAATTTTGGATTTAGAATTAAAGTTAGGATTGGGATTAAAATTGTAGCCTTAACTCAATAAGGATTAGGGTTAGGGTTTGATTTAATTTACTGTGTAATTTTGTTTCAAGTTAATTATTTAGGTGCCCTTCACCAATTAGTTTTGCTTAATTAAGTTTTAAGTTAATTTTGATTAGGTTTATTGTAAGAGTTAGTGCATGATTTAATTTAGAGTTAGGGTTAGGGTTCAATTTAGTTTAGTGTTTAATTTTGTTTCAAGTTCGGATTCACCATGTTTTAATTTTAAGGTTTATTTTTAATTTGGTTTACTATTAGGGTTAGGGTACAATTATATGTTTACAAGTATGGGGTTGAATTTTATTGAAGGTTAGGATTTTGATATTTAGTTTAGTGTTAAGGTTTGATTTGGCTTATGATTTAGATTTGGTTTGGTTTAGGGTTAGGGTTCACTTTGGTTTAGTGATAGGGTTAGGATTTGTTTGGTTTAGTGTGAGGGTTGAATTTGGGACAATGTTAGAATTCAATTTTGATTTGATTTAGTGTTAAGGTTAGGTTACAATTTCATTTAAAAGGTATCAAATCAATTTGGTTTAGTGTAAATTTAGAATTAGAGTTCAATTTGGTTTAGTGTTTACTTAAGATTAGGGTTCAATCTAGTTAGTGTTTAATTAGGATAAGGGATAGGATTTAATTTGGTTTATGGTTATGATTAATATTCAATTTGGTTTCTAGGGTTATAATTCAATTTAGTTTAGTGTTAGGGAACCCAAAAAAACAATTGAATTGCTTTGCATTGGATTGAACACCAAAAAAGAGAGAAGACAACACCCATCGACCTCACACAAAATTTAATTCACAAGTTTAAATATCCCTAGGCTCAAGCATTCATTTTACACATTTTTAAATCTCTACTGAAATGTGAAGGACACACAACATATAGAGATAGGGGTGAAGAACTAATCAAAAAACCAAATCAACTCATTTCTAATTCCTTAATGATGCAACAATAAATCAACATAAAAAATACACACATTTATACAATAAACACCAAATATATGTGTGTAAAGTGGAAAATTGAACCCTAGTGATTCCTCACCTGGGGGAGAGAAAGGAAATCACTAGGATGATTTTCACTGGGGAGATAATTTACATTCAATAGAGGGGTTGAATTCACTAGATCCAAACCCTAGAGTGAATAAGGATCTGAATACTAAGTGAATTGCAAGGGTGAAATGCAATTTATCCTCTTTTGTAAGTAGAAGAGTTGACTTGTTGACTATGCAGAAAATGAAGACAAAATGGATAAAATAAGGAGCTACCAATTCAGGATCATGTTGTAACTTTAGATCTGATGTATTTAGACTGATACAGACCTTCCCTACAAATTTGGAGAAAATTTATCGGGGCCGTTCATAAGTTATGCACGATCCTCCAAAAAATCCGCAAGACGAAAAGGGTTTTTTCATCTCTGCAAATGAATCCTAAATCTGCAATTACAACCATGCACCTACAACCTGCACATAGAAAAGAAGGGAAGAAGGGTTGTAAATAGGAGTTTGCCTTAGTGAAACCCCAGTTGAGGAATCAACCTTGAAATAAAGTAATTACAAATGCTTAAATGTAAATAATGAAAATGAATACCTTGGAGATTTGCAATTTGTTGATGATGGTAAATAATGGAAATGTATACCTTGTAGATCTAAAATTTGTTGATGATGGTTGCTTTGCTTCTTGAATTTAATTACAAGTGTTGCATGAAATGGCATGTAACATGACAAAACCCTAACACACACACATGCTTTCAAATGAATGTTGTAATGTTGCTCCAATGGATGAATGAAGAAGACACATGAAGAAGAAGACTTGATGGATGCTTGAAGACTTTTAGACTTGAACGCTTGATGACAATAATGGAGACCTTCCACTTGTTTTCACAATTTTTGCTTATGCAAATGAGAGGACTCGATCCCCTTTTATACTTTCCTTGGAGGGTTAATTATCCCTTCACCAAAGGCCGACAAAGGGGGGAAATTTAATTCCCGAAAGATAATTTAAGTCCAAGGGTCAGATGGACCCATATTGGGGCCACACAAAGAGGGAGGACAAGGGCACCACACCCCTATCCTAAGGGGACTGGGGTACCACACCATGGTCCTATTCATTTTGGGGGCCTAAAACAGGGTCTAAACAAGTTGTAAAGTGTAGAAATGAGGCCCGATTCCATGGTGGAGACATAGATGGATCCCGATCGGGTGTGGGAGATGATATCGCCAAGGTAAGGGGTATAAAATGCATTCAAAATTGTAATGGATGCAATTTTATGACACTAAATTTAGCCCCCACTTTAGCGGGAGTATGACTTATGCCAATATTGTCAGTAAAGTAGAAGAAAGAGAGATGAAGATGAGAGATGCAGAGAAATATCACAAGGAGTATAAGATGTCAAATCTCAAGGAACCAAGCCCGCGATCTTAGGATTTTAACTCACTCAAACATATGCAAGTGCACATAAAAAGGCACGCTAAAAAAGCTAATATCGTAAGACCTCAATTCAACTAGCCAAAGAGACCTCGATATGAAAAATATCTCAATCAATTAATATCATTCTTGAAACATAAAATACTATCTCATGAACAAATATAATCACATAAAAGAGAAAAGTTGGCATCATCCATGAACTATCAATAGTAAAACTATGGGTTCATGAGAGGAAGAAGAAAGAGAACATGAATACACACTTTGGTGATCCATGAGAACAAAGGCGAACAAAAGGAACCATGAACATCTTGCCCCTAGAACTAGGTGATCCATGGAGAAAAAAGGACATGGAAAACTAGCCCCTAGATTCTATCTAGGTGATCCATGTAAGGGAGGAGAGTGAGAACACCGTTAGTTCCACTCAACCTCATGCACGAGTGTGCAAGTCAGGTTCAAAGCACCTCATAGGAGTCTATGCACGAGTATGCTACAACTTGTATAAGATGTATAGTACAAATATCAAGAAAGGCATGACATCTCGCTCTAAGAGACTATGCTCTGATTCCAAGAATAATCACCCTTCATAAGAGAAAATTTGTGGCATCTCGCTCTAAGAGGCTGCCCTTTGGTTCCAAGGATGGCCCACTTTATAAGATAAAAGTGGTGACATCTCTCTCTAAGAGGTTGCCCTCTGGTTCTGAGAATGACCCATTGCATAAGAAAAAAGTGGTGATATCTCACTCTAAGAGGCTGCCCTCTAGTTCTGAGAATGACCCACTGTATAAGATAAAAGTGGTGACATATCGCTCTAAGAGGCTGCCCTCTTGTTCCAAGAATGACCCACTGTATAAGAGAAAAGTGACAACATCTCACTCTAAGAGGCTACCCTCTGGTTGTGAGAATGACCCACTGTATAAGAGAAAAGTGGTGACATCTCGCTCTAAGAGGTTTCCCTTTGGTTTTGAGAATGACCCAAGTATTGTATAAGAGATACAATGCGCAAGAGAAATATAATACAAAAGGAGCAGTATGGGTGCCCCCCCCTTAAGATGTCAACGTAGTTGAATGTTGATATCTTAAGGAAAGTAGAACAAGGATACCTACCTTTCACACCAAGAAGATATCCATCATGCAACAATGTCATAAATCCAAGCAAGAGAGGGAATACTCTTCAAGAAAGGATAAGATAGTTGAAAAGAGATATATTGTTATAAGTATAAAGGAGATCCTTGGAGGAGAGGAGATATATTCTCAAAAGACATCTACCTCCAAGAGGAGTTGTCTTAGACAAATATAACATCTTCTAGAACAAAGTGCAGAAGAGAACAAGAATTCAACCCTTCCTCATATTGCTAGGTGAAAGGGATTCTTGATGAAGGATGACTCACTTTTATCCCAATGGGGATAGGTGAATTTATTATAGATGTACATTACCAAGTGTGAAAGAGATTAGAGTCAAGGACTTACACATCTTGTATAAGAGAGAACCCTTGGGCAAATAACAACAACTTCACACAAGGAATGACATCAAGTAATAAAACTCACACCATCCGCAAAATAGAAAAGTTTGGATCCTTAGAGAAAGTGAGAGGGAGAGATATAATTGTCCCCCAAGTGTAGGACAATAAGAATAATTACACAACTTCTAGAGAGAGATTACTCATAAGAGACATAACATTTTAAGCAAGGAAAAAATCCTAACCACAGAACAGACATGTGCTCGCATGAAGGATAACTCCATTCAAGAAAGGACATCAAGTTATGAATAACACAATAGAAGAGGTAATTTTCAAAGAGAGAGAAAGAAGAAGAAGGTTCATAAAATTTCTTTAAGGAGAGATTATTCATAATAGACGTATCATTTCAAGCAAGGAAAACTTGAATGAAGGAGATTCCACAGTCAAAATTGCAAAACTTGAGAGCTTCCAGGTCAGGTATGAAAATCTGAAAATGGAAGAAGATGAAAGAATTTCTTCTTTTATGGAAATAGTTAATGAAATTGTTTTAGGTATTAAATGTTGTGGAAGAACCTTAAGTGAAGATGAAATTGTTTTCAAAAGTTTTAAGAGGATTGCCACCGGCATACAAAAATGAAAGTTACTGCTATAAATGAGTTAAGAACAATGCCTAATACATCAGTAACTAGAGATACATTGATTGAAAAACTTTCAGCTTTTGAAATTGAGGAATTTGGTCATGTTGCTACTATAAAGAAAGATTTAGCTTTTAAGGCATCAACTTCATCTGCATCATCATCATTTGACAAGTCTGATTGGAAAGCTTTTTATTCAAGAGAACTTGAAGAAAGCAGGAGAGAAAATGAAGAACTTGAAGCACTATTTGCATGGAAAATGCCTAAAGGTCCAGTTGGAAGTAAGTATGAAGGTAAAGCACCCTTTAAATGTTTTAACTGTAATAAGATTGGTCATATGGCTTCAAGATGCCCTGATAGACATGTAAGATTAAAAGAAGAAGCTAGAAGAACATACAAGCCTAACCCTAAATATCAGGGATATAGATTTTAGAAGAATAAAGACAAGTCTTGTTATCTTGTTGATGAAGGAGTCACTGATGATTCTAATGAGGATCCGATAGACAATGGATGGGGCTTTGTTGCTATAACAGAAGATCAATCGACACCTACTGTTCAATCGGTAGAGCAGGCCCTGGCAGCTAAAGTTGAGGTTAAGGATAAATGGATCATTGATTCAAGATGTTCACATCATATGACTGGTGATAAAAGTAAATTCTTGACTTTTCGGGAATATAATGGAGGTCTGATAAGATTTGGAGATGATAAAGCTTGTTTGATCAAAGGTAAAGGTAATATATCTCTTGATGATAAGCATAATATTGACAATGTTTACTATGTTGAAGGTTTAAAGCATAATCTTTTGAGTGTTGGTCAATTAGTTGAAAAAGGATTTCAGTTACAATTCAAGAATGGGAAATGCAAAATTATGAACAGAACTAGTTTGGAAATTGCAATCAGTAATCAAACTAGAGGTAATATCTTTCATTTGAATAATAATGAAAAAACATGCTTGATTGCACATATTGATGAAAGTTGGCTATGGCATAAGAGACTTTGTCATGTAAATTTTGATTGCATTGTGAAAATCAATACAACTAAAGCAGTTAGAGACTTACCTAAAATTGTTAAGCCTCAGAATCCGGTATGAAAGGAATTTCAATTTGGAAAACAAGTTAGAGCATCTTTTAAAAGTATTCCAAAAAAATCCAATAGTGCTCTTGACTTAATTCATACTGACTTATGTGGTCCAGCTAGAACTAAAATCTTACAAGGTGATAGATATTTCATGCTAATCATTGATGACTATTCTAGAATGTGTTGGGTTACTTTTCTCAGAGAAAAATCAGAAGCACTTGGGAAATTCAAGCTATTTAAGGTGATGGTAGAAAATGAAACCGGTAAGAAAATCAAATGTCTGAGATCAGATCAAAGAGGTCAATTTACATCTAAGGAATTTAATACATTTTGTGAAGTAAATGGAATCAGAAGACAGTTATCAGCACCCCAGACACCCCAGCAGAATGGAGTTGTAGAAAGGAAAAATAGAACTATCTTGGATGCAGCTAGAAGTATGTTATCATAAGAAAATCTACCACATGTATATTGGAGAGAGGCAGTAAGCACATCAGTCTACACATTCAACAAAGTTCACATCAAAGGTGAAACTGGTAAGACCCCTGATGAACTATGGTTTAGCATTACTCCTACTCTTAAATATTTCAGAATATTTGGAATTAAATGCTATATTAGAAGAGATGAGTATATTGGAAAATTTGATCCTAGAAGTGATGAAGGAATATTTCTTGGTTACAGAAAAATGTTGAGAGTACAAATGTGAAAATTGATGAACAATTTAGAGGAACTTCAAGGTATATAGACTCTAAACCGATAATAGAGATACTGAGAAATGAACACACACCAGTATAGAATGAAGATCCAGTTACACCGGTATCATCTTAAAATTCCACTGTAACTAAAGAACAACAACAAACAAAGACACCCCGGTATGTAAGGTTGAATCATTTTGAAGATCAGATAATTGGGAACAAGTATCAAGGAGTTATGACAAGAGGAAGATTGGCAAATGAAGAGGTATGTCTTATTTCTCAAATTGAACTAGCACCAATTAATGAGGGATGTGAAGATAAACACTGGATTAAAGCTATGGAAGAAGAATTAAAACAAATTGAGAAGAATAGCACATGGACATTAGTTCCCCGGCCTAAAGACAAAAATGTAATTGGAACAAAATGGGTATTCAGAAACAAACTCAATGAATATGGTAACATAATCAGAAATAAAAAAAGACTAGTATGTAAGGGATATTCACAGAAAGAAGGAATTGATTACAATGAAAGCTTTGCACCGGTAGCCAAAATTGAGGTAGTCAGATTACTCTTGGCTTTTGTAGCACACAAGAAATACAAAGTATATCAAATGGATATTAAATGTGCATTTCTGAATGGAGATCTTGAAGAAGAAGTTTACATTGAGAAACCTGATGGATTTTCTTTGATAGATAACAAAGATATGGTTTGCAGGTTAAGGAAAGCTTTGTATGGGTTGAAGCAAGCTCCAAGAGCTTGGTATGGTAGATTCGATAAATATCTTTTGAAGATTGGTTTTTCTAAAGGTAATGTTGATAGCAACTTATACTATAAAGTGACTAATGATGACATCTTGGTTATAGAAGTTTTTGTTGATGATATAATCTTTGGAGGAGAAGATGGTTTGTGTAAAGACTTTTCTATTGAAATGCAGCAAGAATTTGAAATGTCTATGATTGGAGAGATAAAATTCTTTTTAGGATTACAGATTTCACAGACTGATAAAGGTATGTTCTTGAGTCAATCTAATTACTTAAAGGAGTTACTAAAGAAATTTGGGATGGAAAACTCTAAACCGGTAAGCACGCCTATGACTACAACTGATAAATTATCACTAAGGGATGAATCTACACCTATTAATCTAACTAGGTACAAATCTATGATAGGAGGTCTATTGTATTTGACACAAACAAGACCTGATATTATGAATGCAGTATGTATTGTTTCAAGATTTCAGAGTAATCCCAAAGAAAATCATGAATCAGCAGTAAAAAGGATTTTCCGGTACTTACAAGGCACTACAAATATTTGCCTATGGTATCCTAGAGATGAAAACTTTGAATTATGTGCATACACAGATGCAAATTGGGCAGGAGATGTAGATGACAAAAAAAGCACCACCAGCGGAGCATTTTTTCTTGGAAACATATTAATTTCTTGGTTGAGTAAGAAACAAAGTTGCACATCTTTATCAACAGCTTGCAGCAGCAACTAACTGTACATAGGTATTATGGCTTAAGCAAATGTTGAAGGACATAAAGGTAAAATGCAAAGAACCTATAACTATCTATTGTGATAATACAACAACAATTGATATATCTAAGAATCCAGTACTATATTCTAAACCTAAACATGTCTCTATCAAACTAAATTTTCTAAAAGAGAATGTTGAAGCAAAAGAAGTAAAACTGGTTTATGTGAATACTAAAGAGTAGATTGCAGATATTTTCACTTAGTCTTTGCCTAAGGAGACTTTTGAATATCTCAAAGAATAGCTTGGGGTCATACCCCCACTGGTAGAAACTTAGACAGTAGATGTTTGTCATCAACCGACAAAACTAACAAATAAATCTTGTACTCCAGTTTTGATGAGGAGAGCTACTTCTTAGGGGGATTAGTTGGTATACTGAATAAGTTGGTATTTTGTATTTGAACCTAGTTTTTGTATTGTTTTTGAATTTGATGTCAAAGGGGGAGAGATTGATATGGAAAATCACATGTCACTCCTAGGGGGAGAGACTTTAGCTCTTGGGGAGAGATTTTTATTTTGGGAGAGATTGATTACTCTCTGAATTTTGATCTCTGGTTATGTTGTTTTTTTTGGCATTTCTATTTTGGCACTTTGATGGTTTTTCCATCCTGTGTTACCATCAATGCCAAAGGGGGAGATTGTTGGTATTTTAGATATGTTGGTATGGTTTTGTCAATGATGCCAACACTTATCAACTCTGGTCAAGCCTACTGGCACTTGGAGATTTGGCAATGTTCAACTGCAAGCAAGTGACTCTATGCACAATCATTGGTATCTTATTCACCGGCAGGATATATTGTTCACCGACACTTGAAATGATATGGAAAACACTTGGTTATATCAAAGACATTGTTTGGACAGTTTGTCTTCGAGATTTGTTCATAGGTATATTCGTGTTTCCATATTTGTTGTTACCGGCAAATAGGTCGAGGATAAACACCAGCAGGCCTATCTATTCCAGATCAGCATGGCATGCTATGGAGATGATTTATTATTGTTGTAAATGCATTAAGTTGACATGTTGAATCAGATATTGCATTGGTTATTGATTTAATTATAAATTGTTTTATTGTAATATCTTTTGTAAAGCCGACCTATACATTTTGGTCCAAGGTTTGTGTATTGTTAACGCGTCATTTATCCTTCATGCCAAGAATGGGTCATAATTTCCTTTTTTATGTTGGAGTCCTAGTTCATACCATATTACCTTGGTTCAAGTCTTTAAATGCAGCCTCAAGTCCTTTCTCTAGTCATTTTCGTTCAAGTTCGGACAATTCATTGTACTCCTTGAATGCGTCAAACCGTTTTTAAGTAGGTTCAAGATGTTCATTTAGGTTCAATAGGTTCCAAAGTGTTCAAAAAAGGTTCTTCGTACTAACATTTTCTCTAAGTTTTTGCAACGGTTCTTTAATAAAGTTTTTCTTGTTCGGTGACATAACATCTGTGTTGAACTTGTTGAACTAAGTTCAAAGGGTTCAAATATGTTCAACGTGTTCAACACAGCAAAGTGGTCAACGGTTTGATGTAGCGTACATCTTGAACTACTTGAACACTCAAGAAGTTGGTTCAAGATGTTCACACAGGTTCGATGCTGGTGGGTCCCACGGTTTCCAATGTTTCGAGAAGTGTATTTATTGCTAAATATGGAGAGGCAGAACCATATTGTAAAGTGATGTCGCTCTTTGGTTTTTTTGAAGTAAGTGAACGTTGTGGGAACTGGCAGTTTCTTAAAGTACGCCGCCATGCATTCAATGCATGCGTGCGAGGGTCTAACCTATCAATTTGCCGCGTTCGGAATGAAATTGTGAAATCATTGCATTTAATGTGTCTGCATTATTACCTTTCTTTATAAGGTATGAAAATCATTTGTGTTATGTGTTCGCTCTTGCTGCTGGATTTGTGTATATATTGTCCCTGGATAGAAGTTTTTCTTGCCGCTAGCCGTCGTCCGATTATACAACTGTGAAGGTGAGTCTTTCCTTATTTTCTCCAGTGTTTTCCCTTGCATTTTCTCTCATACAGAGGTTTGGTTTCACTGCAATCAAGTTTGGGTTTCTTGTTTTGAAATCATGAAGTCCACCCTCCATTTATTTGGAAATGTCTTTAGCATGGCATCCATAGAAGCCATAGTTAGTGATACTAACCTGAAGGGTGAGAACCTTGAAGATTTGAAAGAAAGGGTGTTCAGGGGTGTTGATAAGTCTTTTTGTATAGAGATTTTGAGTAGTGGACTTTTAGAAGCTGCAGCCTTTCCTCCAACAATTCCTTGTCCAGAGCTTGTTCGGGAGTGTATTGCCAGATATGACCCTGTATCTGAAACTATTAAAAGAGATAACGGCGAAACCCTTCTCGCCATTAACCACGAAGTGATTGCTTCGGTGTTCAAAATACCAGATTATTAGTTTTCTAATTTCTCCCCTGCTCAGTCAATTAGTGAGTTCAATGCAGATAGAGATGGACACAAGAATAATGTGGTGAAGTACTAGTTGAAAGTCCCTCAGAGAGGTGGTTCTAGACTGCCTAAAAATCCTAACAAGAACCACATGTTGCCACATATCCACGATGTAATGCTTTTGTTGCATCGAGCCAGAGTTTCTGCCGAAGCTTATAGCTTTGATGATTGGATATATTGCTATGTACAATTAGTTCTGGAAGGAAAACAATATCTGGATTGGGCGGAGTTAATTGCTGATTCGATGAAAGAGCAGTTGAGTCTAGCCAAGCAATTTCAACAAAACTTCTTCATCTCTTCGTATCTTTTGTATTGTCTGGCCTGTGTTAAGGAGTTAACCGGCATACCCAAGCAGCCCACTGAGGAAGATGTTCCGGTGTATGAGTTTTATCCAATGCTACAAAAAGACAATGCCCTACAAGATTTCAGAAGGGTATATAATGCATTCCTGGGCGATATGTGTCATGAACTGAAAGGTACAAAAGCCAAATGGATTTTAGATGATGCTTAGTCTTTGATTAAGAAGTTCGGAAGCTTTTACATCCAGTTCCCATGTTTTTGCTATATACGAGTGGGAGGCTTCGAAGAGGAACCCTTCAAGCTTCCGCATTTCTATTTTGATTGCTTTGTCCTAGCAGAAATATGCAGACAACTGACTTCTGTGGTCAAGAAGGCACAGCCTAAGGACAAGTGAGAAGGTCATTTTCCAATACATTTGGGAGTGTTATCCTGTAATTCAATGTCTGATGCACTAAGTATAGGAGCAGACCTTAGAAATTTTAATTTCTCTCTGTATGCTGAAAGAAAAGGGTTTGATAACAAAGGATTTTCTCGGAGCCTTGGCTTAATGCCTTATCTTCCCACACCATAGTTAGAAGATTTCTAGGAAGACTGTTCGGATGAACTTGAAGTCTTCAAAAGAGAAAATATGAGACTGGTGCTGGAACAGGTTATTTCTCTGCAAATAAAGATAGATATTAAAGGGCTTGAAGAAGATTATCTTGAACTATTTGAACCAAGGTATTTAGCCCACGCAGAGACTGAAATGCCCCCAATTAATTGGAATGAAGAGGAAAATGATGACATTCAATCAAGAACCGAATGAGTTTTAGACAGAACAGTGGCATGGGTGGCCAAGAAGAAAGCAATGAAGCTAGACGCCAAGCCTCTCTCTACGAGAAGTATGTCTTCACCAAAACGTCCTTCTAACAGTGCTCCTATTCATGCAGGTAAGGAAATCAAGTCAGCTCAGCCTAGATGCAGACCTAGCCCAACTCTGGATTTCAGTACCCCTCTGGCATACTCAATCACGTAATGTCACCCAGAAGAGGATGGACCAGGTCAAGGATATGGGAGCCAAAGATGTCGTGCTTGAAGCTCAGATCTTTCAAATTGAAGATTTGGATGGTGAAGTTGCTTGTGCTCTAGACTCCGAAACGGTGACTTTGGCTATGACGCCACCCCCAAAGATGATTGAAGGAACTTCTTATTCTGCTGTGACTCCTAAATGGTTAACAACCTCAGTGAACAAGAAAAGGAGCTTTCTTCCTGTGAGCATTCCAATTCAGGAGATGCTTGCCAACTACTCTGAGAAGAATCCAAAGCCAAAGAGGTTCAAGACCGCCGTGCACCTAAACAATGACGAAGAAACTGGTAAGTGGACAGTGCAAATTGCTTCTTACAAACCGAGGGATGAGAACAAAGAGGCCGGTTCTGATGATTTTGAAATAACAAAAATAGAATTGGGAAAGATGAGCAGGGATACAGATAACCATTTTTTCCAAGTGTCAGCGAAGAAGATGCTTACCTGGTCAGAGAAGGATAGACGAGAGAAAAGAGAACTTAAAAGACATATAAGTGTTTTGGCTCAGTTCATCGAGAGCATCGGTTGCCTTGGAGCAATGCCAATATCCCATGCCACTAAGAATTTTGACCCAACTTCTCTGGAAAATAGGAAGTTGATGGATCAAGTTCAACGGGCTAAGAGCATCGTTGAAGCATTTGAAAAATGGATTGAACAAGTAATCAAAGATGGTGAAAAATACATTACTGATTCCCGAAAGTTGTGTGATGAGGTACAGGGCCTGATTTCCAAAATCCAAAATCAGCTTGTACCATGGGAAAAAGAAGAGCACAAATGGCAAAATGTCCTGCTTCTGTTTACAAAAATTGAAGAGTACGGAACTACCAGATTTCTGACAAAACATTCAATTAAGCTGGTATCTGATGAATGCCAACTTTTCGTGCTTAAGAAAACTATCATGTGGCAGGTGCTCACCTTTCAGTCGGTAATTACGGATGCAAAAACCTCCATCTATGAACTCCAGGATTTGCAGAGCAGTATTGTCAAGGATAATAAAGTGGTTAATCCTGATCATGACTGGGAACTAGGAATCTATGGGGCAAGTACACAGGAAGAAGTCAAGTCATTCCGGTTGAACATGGTGAAGATCAGAGTTAGGAGTAGTTTTAGGCCAGAGGATATAACCAAAGTGGCTAGGACCAAATCTATGGTATTCATTGGGAATGATCAGCTGCCGAAGCACTCAGATAAAATGGTGCAACACGGGTGGAATAAAGAGGTGGCAAAGGCGAAGCTTAATGCAATGAAAGTCCCAAGCCAATCAATGATCCAAGAACTCATGGCTTCTCATGACGCTCGCGAAGACGGAGAAGAGGGTGATGATGAGATATAACATAATGCATCCGCTTTGGGCTTGTTTTCTTTATTTTTACAAAACAAAACATTTTTCATAGTTATGCAAAACTTCGGGACAACTGTCCCAAAATATTTTATGTTGGTTTTGTAACTATTTTATCAGGGAGTGGTTGAGTTTTCAGGGAGACCCCCCCGTTTAGACTATAAGTTAAGTAGAATCGATGGTAGAAGGGTTAGATTTTTAGTAACTGATTTTACAAAAAATTGGAACGTGTGTTTGTTTTTGTATTTTCTTATTCCTAATCAAAGGAGAGATCAGATGGTTGAAATCTGTGGTGGAAAAATATTAGCAGATGTATCATTATGTCTTTGATTACATAAAGATATATATATATGAAATCTGGTGATATTGTTTTGGGGAGAAGAAAGATCTGTGTATTTTGACTCCGAATAGATAACATGTCTTTGCATATGTTCATCCGATCAAGAAACAGTATTTGATTATTTCATTGCAATTTTTCATTATTCTTCTAATGTTCTTTCCTTTGAATGTGTTGTTTAGTCTGGAAAAGATTCATGTTTGTGGGTGTATTTGTTTTCTCTGAATCTGTTCGTCTTTATTTGGAAGAAGTATATTGAACTTTGTTTCAGTTACTGTATTTACATACTTTGAAAATTAAGAAGATAGTTTCCGTTATTTATGAGATATGAGGAAAGTTATAGCCTTTCATCCAAGAATGATATAGGCGGCCTTATACGCTTTCTGGTTAAAAGCTTTCATTTGGATATGAATATAAAAACAAAAACATACTTTATCAAAAATCTAGATAGGGAGCTGTACCTAGGCAAAAATTCAGAGGGAGGTGATTGAACAAATGCCAACCCAACTGTTTAGTGAACCATTTGTTCTTAAAAGAAGGTAACAGAGTCCTAAAATTAATCATTTGAATGCAAAGAGCAAAATCTATTTGCTAAAAGATTTTTGGCGTCTCTGCTGGGGAGCGAAACAAAGGGAAAGCCAAATTTTTCAATAGACCAGTATGTCATAAACGTGAGCCTATAATAAGCAAAAGTGTTTGAAGTGCAGGAAGATTGTTGAGATTGAGTCTTGATTGAAGTAACCTGGTTTAATCATCCTGGATTCTCGTCCATATACTAGAGCACAAAGGAAAGAAGGAGTAATTGATAACTATTTTGAAGAATTGCAAAATCTGTCATTTGTCCCAAGTTTTACTCCTAGAAGGAAGGCCAAAAGCAGACCTTCATCTCCTGATAGAGTTACTCCTATATCTTCTTCTTCCCCTTGGCAAGCACTAACACTTACTGGAATTCAAGCTCCACCTCTTGTAACCATTCATCTAGTATTCATTATGGCTCAACCTTGGGGTGCGGCTGTTGGACCTCTTGCTCTCGCAGCCCATAATCCACTACCAAAAGGAGCAAAGGATGTTTTACCCAAATATAAGGGTGACGGAAAAGTTTCAGTTGAAGAGCATTTGAACTCTTTTAATGTAGCAACGGGAATCCTAGCAGTTCAATATGAGGACGTGGCTGTTAGGCTTTTTGCCCCAACCCTCACTGAAGGGGCAGCAGAATGGTTTAGCCAGTTGTAAGAAGGATCCATAACTGACTGGCAAATGATGAAAACCACTTTTGAAAAAAGATTCCAAAGTGTTGATGATGAACACACGCTACTGGCTCAACTCACACAGATGAAGAAGGAAATTCATGAGCCGATGAGGGATTATGTAGCAAGATATAATAAGATTATTCACAAAATTCCTCAAGCCAAGAGACCAACTGCAGATAATCAGCGATGTTTCTTCGTAAATTCCATGCCACCTGATGTAGGATTTCACCTCAGAAGAAGTAGGCCGACCAACCTAGAAAGGATGTACAAATTCCTCAAGGACAATCTCAGGCTTCTACGTCCTCTACCGATCCAGTTGTTCAACGACTTGTCAATGATATGATTGCTCTAAAGAGGCAAATACCTAAGCCTGGAAACTCTTATCCACAACCTTATCAGGATATAAGCAGGGGAACCTCAAATCAATATAACTATGGATGACCGTTGCAACTTCCTGCAGCTCCACAAAGATTACAGATAGAGGCACCTCCTGACAAAGGTGTCATGTGTTCATTTCATCTTACCTCTGATCATGATGGGGTTTCATGTCCCGATATGATATGACACGTTCAAATACAAAACACAAAGGATGAATTAGGAGAGTTCACTAAAGCAGAAAGAATTCAAGAGGCACCTGGTGACTTTGGAACATTCTACCTCGAATATGAGTCAGATTCAGAAAAGGGTAGTAACATTTTGGCAACTCTTGAAGGTTCTTCATGTGCGATCCTAACAAGGAATCAACACACCTCCTAGCCTTCTCCCTTTGTGAACCCTTATGGAAACAATTTCAAAAGCAAAGATCTCTTAGGTAATAGTTTTTCAAAGGTTCCCGAGGTTAAGATTTTGCAAAGAAACGATGAAGATCATAAGAGCTTTTCCTCTTCTTCGTCCTTTGATATCATTGAATTCTGTAAGGCCTCAACCGTTCAACTACCTACCACTGAGTATTTAAAGCTTAACCCAAAAGAGTTGGATAAACTAGTCAAATATGTTAAAGGGGATTCCTTTTCAGAGTCTCAAGTACACGGGTGTATGGAAAATAGTGATTTAGCTATTGTCAAAGGGTCTTCATCTATCCCCTGCTCATTAGCTAATCTGGCAGATCCCTGTGCTTTTCATGACACAAGATCTGGGCATGAGGTCGAGATTCTGAAACCTGAACCTTTCTATATTTCCCTTCTCCTAAATGGCCAAAAGTTAAGTAATTGCATAATTGACTCAAGGGCTTCAGACTTGATATAATGCCTTCTTCTGTGGCTAAATCTTTAGGTTTAACCCTTACTAAAACATTTGGAAGATGCTTTTCAATGGATGGAAAACAGGTTCCTCTTATTGGTCAGGTAAAGGACGTCCAGGCAGTGCTGGCAGCATGCCCAAACAAAAGAGTAAGATTAACTATACTGGTCGTTGATATTCCAGCGAGTTACGGAATGCTTCTGAGTAGGACGTTTTGCAAGGATCTTGGAGGCGAAATCAAAATGGACTGGTCTGAAGCCGTTATTCCCCTTGGAAACCAGAAAATCAAGCTTGAACCTAAACCCAAGAATAAGTATACTGTATTTCCCTCAGATAACCCGAAAGCCCAGATTCTGTTTCAGGAGTGTGAGTTTGGAAACTATCTTGTCCTTGCACCTGGTAAAAAGAAAACGGATAAGACAACTGATGAACTTGGTGGACTATGGCAGATGGAGTTTGATGGAAGCTGTGCTAACTCCGGTTCTGGAGCAAGGGTGGTTTTGCTGTCACCAACTGGTAATATTTTCCCCTTTTCCTTCAAGTTGGATTTTAAAAACACTAATAATACTGCTGAATATGAGGCACTATTATTTGGATTGAGTGAGGCTAAATGTAAAGGAATTAAGTTGCTTAAAGTCAAAGGTGATGCAGAGTTAATTGTTAGGCAGGTGAGAAATGTTTATACGGTTAAGAATGACAGGTTGAGGCATTACAGGGATAGAGTTTGGGATGAGATAGAATTCTTTGATGCCTTCTCGATTGAAGCAATTTCGAGGGAACAAAATAGTAGGGCAGATTCTTTGGCCGTGTCTACCTCACTTTTATTACCACATCCAGATTTTAAAGATAACTCATATAGGATTGAAATGATCTATAGGCCCAGTGTTCTCGATAATGTAGATCATTGGCAGGTTTTCGATGCAGATGCACAGATCAAAGATTTCCTAGAATGTGCTCAATCATTTTCTCAGTCATATTTTGAAGGCTCTGAGAGTGTTTGCAAAGAGTTCAGTCCAGACCCAGAAGTAGATCCTACAAATAGCTTTACTCAGCTCAAAGGTAACAAAATTCCTAGGGGGTTAGTGACTCTGGAAATATTTTTCACCAGAGATGACGCATTCATAGGTAATAAAGTTCCCAAGGATGATGGGAAAGGAAAATGTGAGAAAATAAACTTGGGAGATGAAGCTAATCCAAAAGAAGTGACAATCGGCTGGTGTTGTTCTGCAGAGGAAAAGAGAACACTTGATACACTGCTTAAGGAGTATATTAATGTTTTTTCTTGGTCTTATGATGATCTGAAGGAGTTTAGAAATGGACATTTTCAACATCAGAATCCGCTGAAGCCAAGCGTCTCTCCTTTTAGGCAAAAATTAAGGAACTTTAATCCCATCATGGCGGATGCAATTTCTAAGGAAGTTGAGAAAATGTTTAAGGCCTGAATCATATATCCAATTCACCATTCCACCTAGGTAGCTAACATTGTACCCGTAAGAAAGAAAAATGGGGAAATTCGTATCTGTGTTGATTTTTTAAATTTGAATCAAGCAAGCCTAAAGGACAACTACGCCTTACCAAATATGGATCACATATTACAGATAGTGTCTGGGTAGGAGATGATGTCGATGTTGGATGGTTTTTCTGGTTATAACCAGATATCTGTAGCAGAACATGAGCAGCACAAGACAGCATTCATCACTCCATGGGGAACATTCGCATACAACCGCATGCCTTTTGGTTTAATAAATGCTGGAGCCACTTTTCAAAGGGCTATGGATTCCTCTTTCAAGGATTTTCAAGACAGAATAATTGTAGTTTATCTAGATGACCTCACGGTGTTTTCAAAAAAAAGGACAGATCATTTCTGGGATTTGAGTGCAGTATTACAGCGTTGTCATGAACACGGGATTTCTCTGAACCCTAAGATATTAGTTTTTTGCGTCACTAAGGGCAAATTGTTAGGACATATTATCTCAAAAGAGGGAGTCAAGATTGATCCCAACAGGGTTAATGCAATTCAACGTCTCAGTTTACCCTCTAGCTGGACTGGAGTAAGATCGTTCTTTGGTCAAGTGAATTTCCTGAGGAGACTTGTTCCAGAATTTGCTGAGACCACCAAACACATTGTTGGTTTGCTAAGTGAGCAACATCCTTTCAAGTGGACTGAAGAAGCCAAAAATGCTTTCGAGAGAATTAAAGGATCAGTTGCAAATGCGCCCACTCTTGTTAACACAGATTTCATGAAGGATTTTATTCTTTATTGTTATGCATCAGACCATACTATGTCTGGAATTCTATTGCAGTTGTATGAACATGGGGTTGAAATGCCTATAGCGTTCATGAGTACTCCGCTCAAGAAGCATGAGCTCAAATATTCACCTATGGAGAAACATGCATATGCTGTTGTAAAAGCCGTGAAACAGTTTCGATATTATATCCTACATTCTCACTCTATGGTTTTTGTTCCAGATTCAGCTGTGAAAAGCATTTTGACTCAACAGGAGGTTGGACTAAATAAGCGAGCAACATGGGTGATGAAAATTCAAGAGTATGACTTAGATATTCGCCCTATGAAGACAATTAAAGGGCAGGGCTTATGTAAGTTGATAGCGGAAAATGAGGTGGAAACTAAAGCAGAGTTACCATTAACTCTTTTTGTTGGATTGCAGGATACTTGGTTCTCTGATGTGGCCTACTATTTAACTTATGGTAGTTGCCCAAATCATCTGTCGGCTAAAGAACAAAGGAATTTAAAATTAAAAGCTGCAAAGTATGTAATTTGGCAAGATGTTCTATACAAAAAGGGGTTAGATGGAACATACCTAAGGTGTGTAGATAAACCTCAACAGCAAAAGCTCCTGGAAGCTTATCATGGAGACGTTTGTGGTGGACACTTTTCATCATCTGTTACTGCATTCAAAATTCTAAGAAATTTTTTTTACTGGCCCGGCATGTTTCGGGATGCCTATATTCACGTAAAAGAATGCGAAAAATGTCAATTGTTTTCTGGGAAGCCACATTTAGCAGCACTGCCTCTAAGGCGTGTAGTGATGGATGAACCTTTCACGCAGTGGGGCATTGATTTTATAGGCCCAATAAACCCTCATTCCAGTGTGGGTCACATGTATATTTTGACAGCTACTGACTACTTTACAAAGTGGGTAGAAGCCATCCCCACCAAAAAGGCCAACTCAGAGATTGTGTGTAGTTTTCTCATGGATTACATCCTAGTTCGTTTTGGGGTACCCCAGAAAATTGTGACAGATAATGTGTCATATTTCTCCTCTGAAGAGTTGACCGTGTTTTGCTATGATCATCAAATTTCACTCTCACATTCTTCTGATTATTTTCCACAGGGCAATGGTTTGGCTGAATCTAGCAACAAGAATTTGATAGTCATCATGAAGAAGCTAGTTGATGAGAATGCTAGGAATTGGCATAAGAAGTTATATGAGGCTTTATGGGTGGATAGGACCACACCCAAGAGGGCTATTGGGATGGTACCTTTTGAACTTGTGTATGGTGTAGGAGCGAAACTTTCTTTGCCACTGGAGTTATCAGCAACCAAGCTGCAAATAGTAGTGGAAGATTCCTTCTTTCAAAATGCTTTGGAGAAAAGAATCATGTATCTGACAAAGTTAGAAGAAGAGAGAGAATTGCTGGTGGATAGGATTTCAGAACATCAGAGCCGAGTAAAGAGGATTTTTGACATGCGAGCTCGACCAAGAGGTTTCCTAGTAGGAGATGAGGTGCTAATATGGGACAAAAGGAAAGAGTCCAAAGGTGCTCAAGGCAAGTTTGATTCATTGTGGAAAGGTCCTTTCAGAATTTGTGAAGCAGTAGGACATAATGCATTCAGACTCAGCTATGCTGATGGAACAATCCTACCTTATACCTACAATGGGCAAGATCTCAAGCTCTATAAATTGTAAGTCTAGTGTTTGAGTCACTTGTACATAGTAGTCTAGGTATTTTTGGTTATGCTCTTAACACTTTCCCCATTGTTTTATGTTTTACGAAACCAAAGTCTGGAAGTTGTTTACATTTTCCTTTGAAAAATACAATCCCCAGTCAGAGCCAATGTTACCGCATCATTTATCCTTCATGTCGAGAATGGGTCATAATTTCCTTTTTCATGTTGGAGTCCTAGTTCATACCATATTACCTTGGTTCAAGTCTTTAAATGTGGCCTCAAGTCCTTTCTCTAGTCATTTTCATTCAAGTTCAGACAATTCATTGTACTCCTTGAACGCGTCGAACCGTTTTGAAGTAGGTTCAAGATGTTCATTTAGGTTCAATAGGTTCCGAAGTGTTCAGAAAAGGTTCTTCGTACTAACATTTTCTCTAAGTTTTTGCAGCGGTTCTTTAATAAAGTTTTTCTTGTTCGGTGACATAACATCTGTGTTGAACTAGTTGAACTAAGTTCAAAGGGTTCAAATATGTTCAACGTGTTCAACATAGCAAAGTGGTCAACGCTTTGACGCGACGTACATCTTGAACTACTTGAACACTCAAGAAGTTGGTTCAAGATGTTCACACAGGTTCGATGCTGGTGGGTCCCGCGGTTTCTAATGTTTCGAGAAGTGCATTTATTGCTAAATACGGAGAGGAAGAACCATATTGTAAAGTGATGTCATTCTTTGGTTTTTTCAAAGTAAGTGAACGTTGCGGGAACTGGCAATTTCTTAAAGTACGCCACCATCCATTCAATGCATGCGTGCGGGGGTCTAATCTATCAATTTGCCGCATTCGGAATGAAATTGTGAAATCATTGCATTTAATGTGTCTGTATTATTACCTTTCCTTATAAGGTATGAAAATCATTTGTGTTTTGCATTCGCTCTTGCTGCTAGATTTGTGTTTATATTGTCCCTGGATAGGAGTTTTTCTTGCCGCTAGCCGTCGTCCGATTATATAGCTGTGAAGGTGAGTCTTTCCTTATTTTCTCCAGTGTTTTCCCTTGCATTTTCTCTCATACAGAGGTTTGGTTTCACTACAATCAAGTTTGGGTTTCTTGTTTTGAAATCATGAAGTCCACCCTGCATTTATTTGGAAATGTCTTTAGCATGGCGTCCACATAAGCCATAGTTAGTGATACTGACCTGAAGGGTGAGAACCTTGAAGATTTGAAAGAAAGGGTGTTCAGGGGTGTTAATAAGTATTTTTGTATAGAGATTTTGAGAAGTGGACTTTTAGAAGCTATAGCGTTTCGTCCAACAATTCCTTGTCCAAAGCTTGTTCGGGAGTGTATTGCCAGATATGACCCTGTATCTGAAACTATTAAAACAGATAATGGCGAAACCCTTCTCGCCATTAACCACGAAGTGATTGCTTCGGTGTTCAAAATACCAGATTATCAGTTTTCTAATTTCTCCCCTACTCAGTCAATTAGTGAGTTCAATGCAGATAGAGATGGACACAAGAATAATGTGGCGAAGTACTGGTTGAAAGTCCCTCAGAGAGGTGGTTCTAGACTGCCTAAAAATCCTAACAAGAACTACATGTTGCCACATATCCACGATGTAATGCTTTTGTTGCATCGAGCCAAAGGTTCTGCCGAAGCTTATAGCTTTGAAGATTGGATATATTGCTATGTACAATTAATTCTGGAAGGAAAACAATATCTGGATTGGGTGGAGTTAATTGCTGATTCGATGAAAGAGCAGTTGAGTCTAGCCAAGCGATTTCAAAAAAAATTCTTCATGTCTTCGTATCTTTTGTATTGTCTGGCCTGTGTTAAGGAGTTAACCAGCATACCCAAGCAGCCCATTGAGGAAGATGTTCTGGTGTATGAGTTTTATCCAATGCTACAAAAAGACAATGCCCTACAAGATTTCAGAAGGGTATATAATGCATTCCTGGGCGATATGTGTCATGAACTGAAAGGTACAGAAGCCAAACGGATTTCAGAAGATGCACAGTCTTTGATTAAGAAGTTCAGAAGCTTTTACATCCAGTTCCCACATTTTTTCTATATACAAGTGGGAGGCTTTGAAGAGGAACCCTTCAAGCTTCCGCATTTCTGTTTTGATTGCTTTGTCCTAGCAGAAATATGCAGACAACTGACTTCCGTGGTCAAGAAGGCACAGCCTAAGGACAAGTGGGAAGGTCATTTTCCAATACATTTGGGAGTGTTATCCTGTAATTCAATGTCTGATGCACTAAGTATAGGAGCAGACCTTAGAAATTTTAATTTCTCTCTGTATACTGAAAGAAAAGGGTTTGACAACAAAGGATTTTCTTGGAGCCTTGGCTTAATGCCTTATCTTCCCACACCACAGTTAGAAGATTTCTAGGAAGACTGTTCGGATGAACTTGAAGTCTTCAAAAGAGAAAATATGAGACTGGTGCTGGAATAGGTTATTTCTCTGCAAATAAAGATAGATATTAAAGGGCTTGAAGAAGATTATCTTGAACTGTTTGAACCAGGGTATTTAGCCCACACAGGGACTAAAATGCCCCCAATTAATTGGGATGAAGAGGAAAATGATGACATTCAATCAAGAACTGAACGAGTTCTAGACAGAACAGTGGCATGGGTGGCCAAGAAGAAAGCAATGAAGCTAGATGCCAAGCCTCTATCTACGAGAAGTATGTCTTCACCAAAATGTCCTTCTAACAGTGCTCCTATTCGTGCAGGTAAGGAAATCAAGTCGGCTCAGCCTAGATGCAGACCTAGCCCAACTCTGGATTTCAGTACCCCTCGGCATACTCTACCACATAGTGTCGCCCAGAAGAGGATGGACCGGCTCAAGGATATGGGAGCCAAAGATGCCATGCTTGAAGCTCAGATCTTTGAAATTGAAGATTTGGATGGTGAAGTTGCGTGTGCTCTAGACTCCCAAATGGTGACTGTGGCTATGACGCCACCCCCAAAGATGATTGAAGGAACTTCTCATTCTGCTGCGACTCCTAAATGGTTAACAACCTCAGTGAACAAGAAAAGGAGCTCTCTTCCTGTGACCATTCCAATTCAGGAGATGGTTGCCAAGTACTCTGAGAAGAATCCAAAGCCAAAGAGGTTCAAGACCACCACGCACCTAAACAATGACGAGGAAACTAGTAAGTGGACGGTGGAAATTGCTTCTTACAAACCGAGGGATGATAACAAAGAGGCTTGTTTTGATTCTTTTGAAATAACAAAAATAGAATTGGGAAAGATGAGCAGGGATATAGATAACCATTTTTTCCAAGTGTCAGCGAAGAAGATGCTTACCCGGTTAGAGAAGGATGGAAGGGAGAAAAGAGAACTTAAAAGACATATAAGTGTTTTGGCTCAGTTCATCGAGAGCATCAGTTGCCTTGGAGCAATGCCAATATCCCATGCCACTGAGAATTTTGACCCAACTTCTCTGGAAAATAGGAAGTTGATGGATCAAGTTCAACGGGTTAAGAGCATCGCTGAAGCGTTTGAAAAATGGATTGAACAAGTAATCAAAGATGGTGAAAAATACATTACCGATTCCCGAAAGTTGTGTGGTGAGGTACAGGGCCTGATTTCTGAAATCCAAAATTAGCTTGTACCATGGGAAAAAGAAGAGCACAAATGGCAAAATGTCCTGCCTCTGTGTACCAAAATCGAAGAGTACGGAACTACCAGATTTCTGACAGAACATTCAATTAAGCTGGTATCTGATGAATGCAAACTTTTCGTGCTTAAGAAAACTATCATGTGGCGGGTGCTCACCTTTCAGTCGGTAATTACGGATGCAAAAACATTCGTTTATGAACTCCAGGATTTGTAGAGCAGTATTGTCAAAGATAATAAAGTGGTTAATCCCGATCATGACTGGGAACTAGGAATTTGCGGGGCAAGTACACAGGAAGCAGTCAAGTCATTCCGGTTGAACATGGAGAAGATCAGAGTTAGGAGTAGTTTCACGCCGGAGGATATAACCAAAGTGGCTAGGATCTAATCTATGGTATTCATTGGGAATGATCAGCTGCCGAAGCACTCAGATAAAATGGTGCAACACGGGTGGAATAAAGAGGTGGCAAAGGCGAAGCTTAATGCAATGAAAGTCCCAAGCCAATCAAAGATCCAAGAACTCACGGCTGCTCATGACGCTCGTGAAGACGGAGAAGAGGGTGATGATGAGATATAACATAATGCATCCGCTTTGGGCTTGTTTTCTTTATTTTTACAAAACAAAACATTGTTCATAGTTATGCAAAAACTTCGGGACAACTGTCCCAAAATATTTTATGTTGGTTTCGTAACTGTTTTATCGGGGAGTGGTTGAGTTTTCAGGGAGACCCCCCCCATTTAGACTATAAATTAAGTAGAATCGATGGTAGAAGGGTTAGATTTTTAGTAACTAATTTTACAAAAAATTGGAACGTGTGTTTGTTTTTGTATTTTCTTATTCCTAATCAAAGGAGAGATCAGATGGTTGAAATCTGTGGTGGAAAAAGATTAGCAGATGTATCATTATGTCTTTGATTACATAAAGATATATATATGAAATCTGGTGATATTATTTTTGGGGAGAAGAAAGATCTGTGTATTTTGAATCCGAATAGATAACATGTCTTTGCATATGTTCATCCGATCAAGAAACAGTATTTGATTATTTCATTGTAGTTTTTCATTATTCTTCTGATGTTCTTTCCTTTGAATGTGTTGTTTAGTCTGGAAAAGATTCATGTTTGTGGGTGCATTCATTTTCTCTGAATCTGTTCGTCTTTATTTGGAAGAAGTATATTGAACTTTGTTTCAGTTACTGTATTTACATACTTTGAAAATTAAGAAGATAGTTTCCGTTATTTATGAGATATGAGGAAAGTTATAGCCTTTCATCCAAGAATGATATAGGCGGCCTTATACGCTTTCTAGTTAAAAGCTTTCATTTAGATATGAATATAAAAACAAAAACATACTTTATGAAAAATCTAGATAGGGAGCTATACCTAGGCAAAAATTCAGAGGGTGGTGATTGAACAAACGCCGACCCAACTGTTCAGTGAACCATTTGTTCTTAAAAGAAGGTAACAGAGTCCTAAAATTAATCATTTAAATGCAAAGAGCAAAATATGTTCACTAACATGTATATATGTAAGATCTTATTTGTAAGATCGATATGCAATTGGGAAAAATATTTGTATTAAGGTATATGCGAGAATAGGCAGAGCAATACACGCAAACATCATTTGAAGGTTGAAGGAAGGTTTTTGTGAAGACATATCAGAACTACACCAATACTAAATCCAACATATGAAGATGCTATTTTAAGTAGTACATCATTATTGGATTTAACCATCCAATTGTAGTTAGTGTGAAGTTCCCATTTGTGTTTGAGCAGTGAGCTCTAGGCAGTTGGCCTTTCTACATGTGTAGACCCCCTATTGTATACACATACTATCTGCAATAGTATCATCTGATTGTGGGTAATGTTTCCCACAATGGTTTTTTTCCTTACAGGGTTTCCACGTACAAATATTGGTGTTATGTGTTGTGGATGATATTGTCTTTATGTTTCATGCATTAATATTTACCAGTACTGCAATTAACTAATAAACTGTCTACCGGCATTAAGTTTGGTTTATCGGTATTAAGCATTAAGTTTGGTTAAGTTGTTTTGGTTTGAATTTATTTGACAACCGATTCACCCCCCCCCCCCTCTCAGTTGCCTCCAGGACCTAACAACTTGCACATAGAAAAGAAGGGAAGAAGGGTTGTGGATAAGCTTTTGCCTTAGTCAAACATCGGTTGAGGAATTTGTTGGCCATTTAGAGGAATTTATTATGTGTTGCATTGATGTTTTCTCATTGATGTCAACACTAGTTGTTTTGGATGCTTTATCGACACCCTTCTGGTCCCGGTAGGTTGAGTAGTTTCTGGTTGGTTTTGATCCAGTATGGTTTGGTTATGGAATTGGCTTATTCATGATATTCATGTTCATATTTAATCAGTTAGTTTTGATCTGGTGATCAGATGCTATCCTATTTGCCCAGAATTTTGATTTGTTGTTCCGGCAAGGGTTTCACCGACAAATCTTTTAATGAAGATCTTTGATTATATGCATAAGTGGTGTTGGTGCAGCCTTTGGTATGGATTAAGGATGTTTGTGGTGATCATGTTTGAGACTTGGTGGATGGAGATCATTTCTTTAGCATGTGGACCTATATTGGGTCCCAGTTGATCTAGGTTATGGACTGGCTTAATGTAACGTGTGGATTGGACCTCTCGGTGTGTTTTTGGGATGTCTTATGTGTTGGATATTATTTGTTTGGTCTAAGGCCGACATGTGTTGTAATTATGTAATTGGTTTATTGTTTGGTGGCCGACCTAATTGTTTATGGTCAAGGGTTTGTATATATATGATGTAAGATCTCATTTTAGATCACATATGGGAATGGGATTAGGATATTATCTATGTGAATAATGTAATATCATTCAGGCAAAGGATTTGGTCAATTATTGGAGATCAAGTTGGTTTTATGTAAGAGGATTTAGTCCTCTGGTATTGAGCTTAACCGGAACTGTACTCAGGCATAGGAGATGATATCATTGTAGTTCATTCATTATTTCGGATTGTAGTTTGGATTTCTATGTAGTCAGTGAGACTCCTTTTGTGATGAGTAGTGCACTCTAGGTTGTTGGTCTTCCTGCAAGTGCAGGCCCCTCAATTGTAATTCACATACTTATTGTAGAAGTATTATCTGACTGTGGGTAGGATTCCTACCGTGGTTTTTGCCTTTATCGGTTTTCCCACATATAAATCTTGGTGTCATGTGGATGGTATCTATTCTCTTATTATTGTTTATGCTTAATTGGTTTAACTAATATTCCGGTATTTTCCTTAAGCATTTCGGTATTAATGTTTTGGGTTTCGGTATTAAAGATTTAACTGCTAAATGTTCTGGTAATTTATGACAACTGATTCACCCCCCCTCTAGGTTGTTTTTCGGTTATTTGAGCTATCTAACAATTGGTGTCAGAGATTTGCTCCTCTCTATAGAAAGCTTAACCGCTTGAGGAAGATCCTATGGCGGCTAACAGTTCAAGTTCATCCAGTTCATCTAGAGCTATCTTTTAGAGAGATATTCCTTGGCTTGATGGAAATAATTACACAGTATGGAAGATTCAGATGGAGACTCATCTGAGATGTGTTGGTAAGGAGATTTGGGAGATCACGCCAAATGGTGTTACACCTCATAATTTGGCATCTGGAAATCCTCCTCCGGAAAACTTGGATAAGGAGCTTGAGAATGATTGTAGAGCAACAAAATCCCTCTTGTGTGCACTTTTTTATCAACAAATAATGGGATTAACTGAAAAATCATTTGGAAGGGCTATATGGGATAAGTTGGAGACTCTTATGTTAAAATTGTAAAACTTGATGGTTACTTGGTGAGATATGAGAACCTAAAGATGGAAGAAGATGAAAGGATTACTGCTTTCAAGGAAAGGGTAAATGAGATTGTTATGGGAATTCAATGTTGTGGTGGAACTCTGAGTGAAGATGAAATTGTTTCTAAAGTTCTGAGAGCCCTACCACTAAGTTACAAGATGAAGGCTACTGCAATTAATGAGTTGAGGACAATGGCTAATACATCTATCAATAGAGATACTTTGGTTGGGAAATTATCTGCTTTTGAGCTTGAAGAATTTGGACATTCTGGAGCTATGAAGTCTAAACCTTCTTTTCATGCATCTACATCATCAACCAACAAGCAAGATTGGAAAGCTTTGTATGTAAAAGAATTAAATGATATGAAGAGAGAAGATGAAGAGTTTGAAAAACTTGAAGCTGTATTTTCTAGAAGGGTACCTAAAGGACTGACAGGAAGTAAGTATGAAGGAAAAAACCTTTTAAATGTTTTGCATGTAATAAGATAGGTCATTTTGCATCTAGATGTCCTAAAAGGAATTCAAGATTTGAAGAAAAAGTTAGAAGATCTTTTAAGCCTAACCCTGGATATCAGAACAAGTATAAGTACAAGCAAAACAAAGACAAATCATGCTACATAGCGGATGAGGAAGGCATTTCTGATTCTGATGATGAACCAACAAAAGATTTTGCTAGTAGTTTCGACAATGGAAAGGAATGGGTGTTCCTGGCTATCAAGGAAGATGTTTTGACACTGGAAGAGAATGTACCAGAAGAGAAGGCACTTGCTACTAAAATTGAAGACAAGGATGAATGGGTAATTGACAGTGGTTGTTCACATCATATAATTGGTGATAAAGGGAAGTTTCTATCTTTGCAAGAATTTGATGTTGGTCTGGTTAGATTTGGAAATGACAAAGCATGTATGATCAAAGGAAAAGGAACTATATCATTGGATGGTAAGAACAATACTAATAATTTTTATTATATTGAAGGTTTAAGGCATAATATTTTTAGTGTAGGACAATTGGTGGATAAAGGATTTCAATTACAGTTCAAGGATGGAAAATGCAAAATCATTTAGCAGATCTAGTTTGGAGATTACAATAGGCACACAGACAAAAGGTAATATATTTCATTTGAATTCCGATGAGAAGACATGTTCGATTGCATAGATTGATGAAAGTTGACTATGGCATAAGAGGCTATGTCATGTGAATTTTTATTGCATTGTAAAGATCAGTTCTACTAAGCCAATTAGAGATTTACCTAAGATTGTGAAGCCCTATAATCTAGTATGTATAGAATGTCAAATGGGTAAACAGGTCAGAACCTCTTTTAGGAGGATACAAGATCGATCTAATGATGTTCTTGATCTTATTCATACTGATTTGTGTGGCTTTGTTAGAGTTAAAATTATTCAAGGTGATAGATATTTCATGCTAATCATTGATGATTATTACAGAATGATGTGGGTTGCTTTTATAAGGGAGAAATCTGAGGCATTTGAAAAGTTTAAAATCTTTAAGGCTAAAGTGGAAACTGAGATAGGATTCAAGATTAAATGTTTGAGGTCAGATCATGGTGGAGAATTCACATCTGGTGAGTTTAATAACTTTAGTGAGAAGCATAGCATAAGGAGACAATTTTCTGCTCCCCAGACACCTCAACAAAATGGAGTTGTGGAAAGAAAGAATGAAACTATCTTGGATGCAGCTAGGACAATGATGATGGAAGTTAGTCTACCTCATATCTAATGGAGAGAAGTTGTGAGCACGATGATTTATACATTCAACAAAGTACATATCAAAGGAGAAACCAGTAAGACACCTTATGAATTATGGTTTGGCAATACACCTACAGTTAAGTATTTCACAATATTTGGTAGTAAATGTTATATTAGGAGAGATGATATCGTAGGCAAATTTAATCCTAGATGTGGTGAAGGCATATTTCTTGGTTATTCTAATGAAAGAAAGGCATATAGATGTTATAACAAAATATTTCAGAGAATTATGGAGAGTGCTAATGTCAAGGTGGATGAGATGAATAGAGGTCAAATCAGAGTTTATGAGAAGGAACCGACGATGGAAATTATTATATCTGAATTAGTAGAATCTTTACCAGAATAGAGTGTTGAACCAGTTACTCCGACAGTATCAAAAAATTCTACAGTAACTGAAGAACCGGGAAGAGGAATAGAGAGTCAGAATACTCCTAGGTGTGTGAGATTGAATCATTCAGACGATCATATTATTGGGGATAAAAACCATGGAGTAATGACAAGAAGAATACTGGCAACTAATGAGGTATGTTTAATTCCTCAAGTTGAACCCGTATCAGTAATTGAGGCATGTAAAGATGAATATTGGTCAAAAGCTATGAAAGAAGAATTAGATCAGATTGAGAAGAATAACACATGGACTTTAGTTCCTCGGCCTAAAAATAAGAATGTTATTGGAACTAAATGGATTTTAGAAATAAATTGAATGAGGATGGTCAAGTTGTAGGGAGTAAGACTAGATTGGTTTGTAAAGGATATTCTTAGAAGGAAGGAATTGATTATGGTGAGAATTTTGCACCTCTAGCTAGGATTGAAGTTGTAAGATTATTTCTTGCCTATGTTTCCCATAAGAACAACAAGGTTTATCAGATGGATGTTAACTGTGCAGTTTTTTAATGAGGATCTTGATGAGGAAGTTTATATTAAGCAACCTGATGGTTTTTCACTATCAGATGATACAAAAATGGTTTGCAGGTTAAAAAAGGCTTTATATAGATTAAAACAGGCATTCAGAGCTTGGCAAGGTTGGATAAATATCTTTTGAAGCTTGGTTTTACTAAAGGTAATGCTGACAGTAATTTATATTATAATATCACTAATGATGATATACTGATTATTGAACTATTTGTTGATGAGATTATTTTGGAGGTGAAGATAAGTTGTGTAAGGAATTTGCTAACAATATGAAGAATGAATTTGAGATGTCTATGCTTGGGGAAATGAAATTTTTCTTAGGTTTGCAACTTACTTGGATTGACAAAGGTATTTTCCTCTATCAAACTAAGTATGTTAGGGAATTATTGAATAAATTTGGTATGGGAGGTTCTAAACTAGTAAGTACTCCTATGGTTACAAGTGAGAAATTGACAGGGAAAGATGTTTCTGCACCAGTAAATCCTACAAGATACAAATCTATGATTGGAGGTCTGGTTTATTTGACTCAGACTAGGCCTAACATAATGAATGTTATTTGTATTATATCAAGATTTCAGAGTGATCCTAGAGAAAATCATGAGAGTGAGGTGAAAAGGATTTTTAGATACTTACAAGGTACATCAGAATATGGTTTGTGGTACCCAAAGGATGATGACTTTACTTTATGTGCATATACCAATGTTGATTGGGCTGGAGATGTTGATGACCGGAAAAGTACATCCAGTGGAGCTTTCTTTCTTGGAAAGAAGTTGGTTTCATGGATTAGAAAGAAACAGTCATGTACTTCTTTATCTACTGCTGAAGCTAAGTATGTTGCTGCTGCTACTAACTGTACATAGGTTCTATGGATGAAGCAAATGTTGAAGGATATAAAGGTGGATTATAATGAATTGGTAGTTATTTACTGTGATAACTCTGCTACTATTGATATATCAAAGAATCCAGTATTTCATTCTAAGACGAGGCACATATCTATCGAGTATAACTTTTTAAAGGAATAGGTGGAAGCAAATGAAGTTAGACTAGTTTATGTAAACACTAAAGAGAAGATTGCAGATATCTTCACTAAACCTTTGCCTAAGGAATCATTTGACTACTTCAAAGATAGATTGGGAGTTTATGCCCCTCTGGTAGAGACTTGATCAATGCTTTTTGGCATCAGTCCGGTATGCATTATCAAAGATATTTTTCATTTCGGCACTGATGTGGGGATGTTGTTGCTCAGGGGGAGTAATTATCTTTATGATTCAATGGTTTATGTTTTTGCTTTGATATTTTTGTCAGATTTTTGGCATTGTTGTCAAAGGGAGAAAGATACTAATGTGAAAAAGAAAAACTTAAGGAGTTGTATATATTAGGGGGAGAGATATATGTGTAATTTAGATATTTACAAGATATCATTCACAACAAGAGTTTGGTCTTTGTTTCATAACTTCATTGCTATATCTTTATGTGGGAGATTGTTGGCTATCTTCCACTGGGGGGAACTTGTTTGGCATTTCTTGGTACTTAGATGTTTTTCACATCTAGTGTTTCCATCAATTGCAAAGGGTGAGATTGTTGGAAATTTGGAGGAATGGATTATGTGTTGCATTTATGTTTTGTCATTGATGTCAACACTAGCTGTTTTGATTTTGGATGCTATACCGACACCCTTTTGGTCCCAGTAGGTTAAGTAGTTTCTGGTTGGTTTGGATCCGACATGATTCTATATGCTCCGATATGGTTTGGTTATGGAATTAGCTTATTCATGATACTCATGTTCATATTTCAGTCAGTTGGTTTTGGTCTAGTGATCGGATGATAGCTTGTTTGCTTGGAAGCTTGATTTGTTGTTCCGACGACGGTTTCACCGGCAGAGCTTTTAATGAAGATCTTTTATGATATTCATAAGTGGTGTTGCTGCAGCTTCTAGTATAGATTAAAGATGCTAATGGTGATCATGTTTGAGACTTGGTGGATGGAGATAATTTCTTTAGCGTGTCGACCTATATTGGGTCCCGTTTGATCTAGGTTATGGATCGGCAATGTAACATGTGTATTGGACCTCTCAATGTGTTTTTGGGATGTCTTATGTGTTGGATATTATTTGTTTGGTCTAAGGCTGACATGTTTTGTATTTATGTAATTGGTTTATTGTTTAATGGCCAACCTGATTGTTTATGGTCGAGGGTTTGTATATATATGATGTAAGATCTCATTGTAGATCACATATGGGAATGGGATTAGGAGATTATCTATCGGGATGTCTTATGTGTTGGATATTATTTGTTTGGTCTAAGGCTGACATGTTTTGTATTTATGTAATTGGTTTATTGTCTAGTGGTCAACCTGATTGTTTATGGTCGAGGGTTTGTATATATATGATGTAAGGTCTCATTGTAGATCACATATGAGAATGGGATTAGGAGATTATATGTCTGAGTAATGTAATATCATTTAGGTAGAGGATTTGGTGAATCATTGGAGATAAACTTGGGTTTATGTAAGAGGATTTAGTCCTCTGGTATTGAGCTTAACTGTAACTGTACTCAGGCATAGGAGATGCTATCATGGTAGATTATTCATTATTCTAGATTGTAGTCTGGATTTCTATGTTGTCAGTGAGACTCCTTTTATGATGAGCAGTGTGCTCTAGGTTGTTGGCATTCCTGCAAGTGCAGGCCCCTAAATTGTAATTCATATACTTACTATAGAAGTATAATCTGACTGTGGGTAGGCTTCCCACCACGGTTTTTCCCTTTATCGGGTTTTCCATGTATAAATCTAGGTGTCATGTGGATGGTATTTATTCTCTGATTATTGTTTATGTTGGAAACCAATAACACTGAGAGGGGGGGGTGAATCAATGTTATACCAGAATAGTAGATTTTAGCCTTAACAAAAAATTTATACACCAACCGGTATACCGGTATAAATAAAATTGAAAGAAGTAAAGAAACCAATAAGCCAAACACATAAATGAGAATCATAACACATAGATTTATACGTGGAAAACCTCAAAGAGGAAAAATTATGAGATTTTGCCAAGATCACGGGCTCAATGAAAAATACAATAGAGAGACAAAATAGATGATAAAAATAAACTGTATTCTATCAAGATGAAAATACTGATCAACTGGATCATCAAGCATTACATACAATGAATATGAACCTCCTTATATAGGCAAGGCTATATGGATATGTGAGCATACAAACATGACATGTGGCTAAATAAGAAACAAGGATAGGTAGGAAACAGATGTAGGTAGGTAGGAGAAACAATATAATATTCCACATGAGGTGGGTCACCAACTAAAGGTGGAATGTAACAACAAGATAAGACCACAAAAGGTGGAAATTCTCCTACACACACTATCCCAATGTGGCACAAACACCCAAGTGTCTCATACCCAAACTACTATGAAAAAAATTTCCTAACTAAACTTAAGTAAGGTGTAATAATATCCAAGATAAATAATTATTTACACCAACACCCCCCCTTAAGTGCAACTTAGGGGAATGCACTTAAGTCTACAATGCAACTAAGCAATACAAGATGGCTCCCGACTACTAGGTCATGTTAGGTACCCATGTACAAATGCAAATGCATGCAAACCAATACAATGAAATCTCTCACAAAGTGAGGAAATAGAGAAAACCCAATGGGAAAAAAACCCTCCCCCAAAAGAGAGATGAAAACTACATACAAAGAACTCTCATAGAAGTATGTGAAGGACAAAACCCCATGTGAGGAAAAAGTCCCCCCCATCTGAGAGAAGAAGAAGAGAGACTGGGAATTCCCCCCTCAATGTGGAATCTGCACCAATGATAGAAGCTTGATGATTAATGAAGAAAATGTTCCACGAACGTCGAACCACATTCCTCCCCTTAGGAAGAAACAAAACCAAAGGTGTATCCATGAAGTCTCCCCAATCATGAAAGGAAGATGTATAAAAAATACTCATGATGAAAGGAATATCTGAAAAATTCTCAAGTTTCCCCATGTCGATGTTGAAATTTACCCCCTCCAAAGGTGGTAAACTGCACCACACTGCTGAAAAAGGCACTCCAAGATCTAGTGGAGAAGAATGTAGAACAATATCCAAAGAATCGCATGTCTCCTCCAACTGCTGGACAAAAGTATCCACAATCATGTCAACCTCTAAAGATTGATCATGTAGAGAATGCACAAGAGGGTCAAAGTGATCCCTCGCAACAATCGAAGAAGGATCATCTTCATCAAAGAGAAGATGAATGTCATCAATGATGTCTCAAAAATCTGCAATGTATGACTCTACAAACAAACCTTCAATGTCTGTCAAGTAGGCATCCCAATCAACTGAAGCTAGAAGACATGGAATATCTTGTTTCACTGAATCACAAGAAGGAAAAATTGTCGCACTAGCTACATCATCAGGTGCAATAGGTGGTGTGATATCAATAGAAGGAGATGAAAGGAAAGGCTCAAGAATGGGGTCACATGTGAGAATCCCCAAGTTCAAGTGCCCAATGTTCTCCTCAAAATCTAAATCATCAACATAGGAAGAATCAACCTCATCAATAGGACCAAAATGTGAAAATGAGTACAACCGAGATGCATGATCAATCACCCCAGTCGCAATGACGGCTCCACTCTCCAAGTCTCTAATGATAACTGAATCAAGTGTGAACTCCACAGTTTTCCTAGTTGCCCCATGTGTGATTTGATAGATGGAAATAAGATTGTTTGTCAAGTGGGGTACACACAACACATCATTGAAGGAGTTATACCCAATGGTAATAGATTCTTTCCCAATCACATCCATGTATGTATGATTGCCTATAAAAATCTGCGACATGTGGCAAGGCTCAAATGTAGAAAACATAGACTGTGAAGATGCCATATGATGAGAAGAACCTGAATCTAGAAACCATCTCCCTGAATCATGACTTGTAGTAGCACAAAGAGCTTGTCCCTTTCCTTTATCTATCCCAAAAGAGTGATCCTTTCCTTTATCCTTATCCTTGGAAGAAGAAGCCCACATAGGCATTCTGGAAGGTAGGTTGATTTTGTTCTTCTCAAGAAGATTCTTCAACTCATCAATATCCTTCTTGTAAAATACCATGGATTACCACTCATGCAAATATACAATATAGAAAACATGACATACACACCGATGAAGGAGAATCGCGACGTTCCCTGTCTCACCGAAATGAGTGAAGGAAAATCGTCCCCTTGCATCCAATACACTCACAGACACACAACATATAATTCCACATTCCATAGATAAAGTAAAGTGTCAGTACATAGCAATAATCCATAAAGTGCTATAAACCACAAGTACTAAAATACTGCAAATAAATTATGCATTCCATATCCAGATAAAACATGAAATAATGTCATATAAGTCTGAATAATAAAACATGGTAATGTATCCATTGAAAACAACCAAAATAAAATATGAGTTCAATGAGTTCAAACGAGTAGGATACTACATTAGACTTTTCCTATAGTGTCCTATGAGAGAGAGTGGTTTTTGAGAGGGGTCATGCCCAAAGTGGATGACAGGATAACCCATCAGAAGTTAGTTAAAAAGTGATAACCTAAAAATTGATATGGGTGAAATAAACATTAATTAAGATAATGTGCCTCGTGCATAGGTGTAGTGCTTGTACAGGGCTCATAATGCTACGAGAAGGCCTGGAATGGCAAACTAACCACCTTGTCTTCATGAAAGGATTGGTAGGGTCCGCATGAGACTTAGTTGGAGCCGGAAGCTAGGAGAGGTTACCAGGATAGAGGGTCAGGACCTAGGAGGTTGTGCCATGGTATCCATCATAAGCTATGCGATGACACTCTCTCCTTAGAGTCACTAGTGTTTGTGAGTTGAGTCACATGAATGTTTGCGGAGTCATGTATTTCTTTAGTACTTGTCTTAATTTACTTTCTTGAGGGTTTTCTACTATCTCCTAGCACGGTGGGGTGGTTCCATTTCGGGATCACATGGTCGGGTGGTAGTGCCACTTCCCATTAGATGTTTTGGAATGTATCTTTAGGTGAGGAAGGGCTTCGTTGATGTTCTTGGTTCGTGGTTCATGTACCAGTTCTTGTTCGTGATCATTGTTCAGTTGAGACCTTGAGGTCATTGTATCAAACTTTATGTAACCTTCATATTGTAATGTGGTAATCCATGGTATTTTGTAACCATGTATGTATGGATATTGTAAAAGGAAGTCTTTGGAATGTATGTTAATTCAGTTGCTTTAATCTTTTGTATATATGAACTATGAGAAATGATGTATTGGAGTACTTTGATTCTTTCATTATGGAGTTTAGAATTATGTGTATATTTTATCTTAAACCTTTAAATTTTCCTAATTAGTTGAACAATAGGATTTTCCATGTTGTTAATATAATTTACGAAGTAATCTTCATTGGTAACCCTTAGGGAATCAGGTGTTAGACTTTCGTTGTGTTATTAGACATGCAATAGTTATTATTAGTGCACTTGTTCTTTTTAAAGAAAAAATAATAATAATTCACCCTTTGTAAATCGTGTATCCTTCACCTGTCGTTTGTCAGGATTAGGTATGGTTGTTTGTTTCTCCATAGAGTTCTTGTAAAGAGACTTTTCCTGTAGTGTCCTATGAGAGAGAGTGGCTTTTGAGTGGGGGTCGTGCCCAAAGTGGATGATAGGATAACCCGTCGGAAGTTAGTTAAAAAGTGATAACCTAAAAATTGATATAGGTGAGATAAACATTAATTAAGATAATGTGCCTCGTGCATAGGTGTAGTGCTTGTACAGGGCTCATAATGCTACGAGAAGGCCTGGTGGAAAACTAACCACCTTGTCTTCATGAAAGGATTCGTATGGTCCGCATGAGACTTAGTTGGAGCCGGAAGCCGAGAGAGGTTACCAGGATAGAGAGCCGAGACCTAGGAGGTTGTACCATGGTATCCATCTTAAGCTATGCGATGACACTCTCTTCTTAGAGTCACTAGTGTTTGTGAGTTGAGTCACATGAATGTTTGTGGAGTCATGTATTTCTTTCGTACTTGTCTTAATTTACTTTCTTGAGGGTTTTCTACTATCTCCTAGCACGGTGGGGTGGTTCCATTTCGGGATCACATGGTCGGGTGGTAGTGCCACTTCCCATCGGATGTTCTGGAATGTATCTTCAAGCGAGGAAGGCCTTTGTTGGTGTTCTTGGTTCATGGTTCATGTACCAGCTCTTGTCCAAGATCATTGTTCAGTTGAAATCTTGAGGTCATTCTATCAAACCTTTATGTAACCTTGATTTCTTTGTAACGTTGTAATTTATGGTATTTTTGTAAACATGTCTTTATGGATATTGTAAAAAAAAGAAATTATTGGAATGCATGTTATTTCAGTTACTTAATTCTTTTGTATATATTAAATGATTTCTTTGGAGTACTTTGAATTCTTTCATTGTGGAATTTTTATCTTAAACATTTAATTTTCCTATAAAGCTGAACAATAGGTTTTTTCATGGTGTTAATATAATTTACGAAGTAATCTTCGTTGGTGACCCTTAGGGAATCTTGAGTTAGACTTCCGCTATGTTATTAGGCATGCAATGGTTATAATTACGCACTTGTTCTTTTAAAAAAAATTATTTCACCCTTGGTTGCATAGATTGTGATATTTTTCCTTTAGGGTTTCTGGTGGGGCATTACATTTGGTATCAGAGCATAAGTTCCAACACTGGGTACTCTAGGTTTGTAGTGTGCCTATTCAACTTGACTTTTTTTCTAAGGTCCTAATGTATGTGTTTCCCTTGTTTTATCCTTGCCATAGATTTGAACCATTTTCTCTTTGTAGTGCTAGGTCATGGCTAAGAAAACTAGGGGAAGTGGCCAGTAGAGTTGGCTACAGGTGTCCATGTTTCCGTAGATGCCTTTGTTCCCAGTTGTGAGTTGAATCTAGGAACCATAGTTATTTCAGTTGACCTTCGAGTTATTCCTTTGGGTTCTTATGGAGTTGTGTTGGGGATGGATTGGCTATCTTCTCATAGTAGACTGTCGCAAGAAACAGTGGAGTGTTTAGATGACCTTGGTAAGGAAGTGAAAATTGTTCGAGTTCAGAGACCAATATCCTTATGTATGATCTCTGCTATGCAACTTAAGCAGTGCATGCGTAGAGGGTGTCAGCTTTTTGCAGTTACTCTTGAGGACGTGGATGAGTCAAAGAGTCAAGAAATCGCTCTTGATAGTCACCCTATTCTTCGAGAGTATGCTGATGTATTTCCGTCGGATATTCTTGGTATGCCTCCAAAGCAAGACATAGACTTTCACATAGACTTGGTTCCTGGTGCAGAACCTATTTCGAGAGCTGTATTTTTATTTGTTTTAGGCTTCCAGGAGTAAGCCTAGTTTTGGGGGGGAGAATGTAGTACCCCTACTCGTTTGGACTCATATTTTATTGTTGTTGTTTTCAGTGGATACATTACCATGTTTTGTTATTCAGACTTATATGACATTATTTCATGCTTTATCTTGATTTGAGATGCTTAACTTATTTACAGTATTTCAGTACTTGTGATTTATGGTATTTTATGGATTATTGCTATGTACTGACACTTTACTTTATCTATGCAATGTGCAATTATATTTTGTGTGTCTGCGAGTGTATTGGATGCAAGGGGATGATTTTCCTTCACTCATTTCGGTGAGACAGGGAACGTCGTGATTCTCCTTCATCGGTGTCTATGTCGTGTTTTATATATTATATATATGCATGTGTGGTTCAGTGATGCAGGATATTGCAGGTACAAGTATCGGGTAGGTACGAGGTATCGTCTCCACCTGGCTTCACAGGTCTGAGTGTGCCTTATATTTTTCGATGGAAGTGGAGGAGATAGTAGTTGACCCTATTTTGTTCAGTTACACTCGGGTGAGTGTCGTCAGTTAGTCGTCCTGTCAGTCGTTGACCTTCGTATTTTGTTGATTGACCTTTTATGAGAAATCGCTTGATGTTTGCTCAATTTGCGTGTTTAAGTGATTGCATGTTATGTTTTATTTGTCTATGAAGGGTGAAAAATTGTTAATAATGAGAATTAAATAGTGATGCTAGGATCTAATGTCCTTCATGTAGAAGTAGGAGAATTATCGAAACTATGTTCGATGATTGGTTTTCAATTTATACTATCATTATACGTATTTAATATGTAGATTTGGACTCGAACATATACATATAAATATACGTGTAGGTAATTAGGAGTCATGTTCAATTATGTTGATTATCTTAATAGGATTATTTGGAAGTTGAATAAATTAGAGTTTATAATATAACGTACCATATATATATAGAATGATTGATTTTTAATTAATCGTTTTGTTATATTGATAAAAGTTAAATATATTTGGTAGTTAAATAACTGTGAAATAGATCGTACACATATATATATAATATATATAAACAATTATCGTGAAATATGATTATTTCATGAATTTTGTATATGTCTATGTAATCATTTGAGAATAAATATATATGTATGTATTATATATATGTATATGAATCGACCATATACATGTATGAATCGATCATATACAAATATATAAATATGTAATTATGATATATAAAAATATATATATTTTTAAAAATTATAAATATTACTTTAATGAAGAACTGAAATATATATTTAATTTGTCAAATAATGATTAATGTTTAAAAATATATATTAGTGAAAGGGTTATTAACTATATATTAAACATATAATAAAAAAATGGAAATTAAAATAAATTAAAAATATATATATATAATATAAAAAATAAAACAAATTAAATAAATAGGGTGGTGGTTTAGTGTTAATAAAGTTTTTTTTAAACTAATAGCTAGGGTGGTCGATAGTAATATCGACCACCCCCCTTAATAAAGGGAGGGGTCGGTATTACCACCGACCACCCTCCTCCCTTTTTATTACACGTGCCCTCCTCCCTTTGCATTATGCATAGCCCATGTTAACATGCAAATTTGATGGAGGCACCGATTAACATGCAACCATATCCATTAAGGTATGTGGTGGAGTGAATTAATGAAGGGTTAGGAGGTAATGTAGGGAGTAACTCAGAGAATAATGTGGTTTACCAACCCATGTAAACCCACCCATATCCACCATTATCAACGTGTATTGATAGTTATTTAATTTGCTTATTTTTAGGAAGTTATTTTTAGTAAAGTGAATTTAGTATTGAAGTCAAAAGCCACATGTATTATCTATAAATAAGGATTTAACCACTTTATTGGTGTGGTGTCGTGGAATGGTTAATGAAGAACTTTACATGATGAACACATAGGTGTTCAATTACGATTAGGACTGTTATGTTGTAATTAGATCTTGAGTGGTGTCACTTGGAATCAATCCACCTCTAGTAGAGATAGCCCGAAAGTAGGAGAGTGGGTAGACGGCTACACTATATATAACCATTGAGTGGGAAGAGAAGGGGGATGGAGATGCAACAAAGGAATAAATAATGAAATAGGAGAATAGCAAGTTGGAGAATAGCAAGTTGGCGAATAGCGAGTTGGAGAACAACAAGTTTGAGATTGACAAGCAAGGCATAGAGCTAATTGGTGGAAGATCGTCAGAAGTTTCACAAATCAGATTCAAGCTTGCAAAGAGGTCAGGGTTTCATTTGATTTTGTTTATTATTTAAGGAAGGGTGGAATTTGTATTTTAGACATAGGTTATGGTTATTTATATGATTATGCTTATATCATTGTTAATTGAAAATATAATCATTAGTCATTTAAAATAGAGGAATGGAAATCATAGTGAAATAGATATTAACTAATTTAATAGCTATAGTAGTGAAATTTTGTTTAAGAACATATTGCACACTTTTTTTATTATATAGAAATTTATGCTTGCATTCAGAACCTAGGTATTAAGAATTATTAGTCGCTTCTCTAGGAGAGTTTGGGGAGTAATGGCTTATTGTTGAAACATTAGGTTTACGACTTATTAAATAGTGTATTAATATAGTTGTGATTCTTATTTTCTGGAAGTCTTTATTTGCAAGTTGTTTATGCATTTTGACTGTTTTAAGGAAAGATTGCCTGTGTTAGGATCAGGTGTAAATGGTGTTTCCTGTCAAGTTTAAATTCCAGTTCTTGTTTGCATTATCATTGTGTCCCATGTTATTAGATTTCCTTGGTCAGGTGTCGAGGTATAACTTTATGGATGGGACTCATTGTGTGTTTTGTCCAAATGGTCAACCTTTGGTTAGTAAATCATGTATCCTTCACCTGTGGTTTGTCAAGATTAGGTATGGTTGTTTATTTTACCATAGAGTTCTCGTAAAGAGACTTTTCCTGTAGTGTCCTATGAGAGAGAGTGGCTTTGGAGCGGGGGTCGTGCCCAAAGTGGATGATAGGATAACCCATCGAAAGTTAGTTAAAAAGTGATAACCTAAAAATTGATATAGGTGAGATAAATATTAATTAAGATAATGTGCCTCGTGCATAGGTGTAGTGCTTGTACAGGGCTCATAATGCTACGAGAAGGCCTGGAATGGAAAACTAACCACCTTGTCTTCATGAAAGGATTCGTAGGGTCCGCATGAGACTTAGTTGGAGCCGGAAGCCGGGAGAGGTTACCAGGATAGAGAGTTGGGACCTAGGAGGCTGTACCATGGTATCCATCTTAAGCTATGTGATGACACTCTCTCCTTAGAGTCACTAGTGTTTGTGAGTTGAGTCACATGAATGTTTGTGGAGTCATGTATTTCTTTCATACTTGTCTTACTTTACTTGCTTGAGGGTTTTCTACTATCTCCTAGCACGGTGGGGTGGTTCCATTTCGGGATCACATGGTCGGGTGGTAGTGCCACTTCCCATCGGATGTTCTGGAATGTATCTTCAGGCGAGGAAGGGCTTCATTGGTATTCTTAGTTCGTGGTTCATGTACCAGCTCTTGTCTGTGATCATTGTTCAGTTCAAATATTGACCTGTCATTGTATCAAACCTTTATGTAACCTTGATTTCTTTGTAACGTTCTAATTTATGGTATTTTTGTAAACATGTCTTTATGGATATTGTAAAAAAAAGAAATTATCGGAATGTATGTTATTTTAGTTACTTAATTCTTTTGTATATATTAAATGATTGCTTTGGAGTACTTTGAATTCTTTCATTGTGGAATTTTTATCTTAAACATTTAATTTTCCTATAAAGCTGAACAATAGGTTTTTCTATGGTGTTAATATAATTTACGAAGTAATCTTCGCTGGTGACCCTTAGGGAATCTTGAGTTAGACTTCCGCTATGTTATTAGGCATGCAATGGTTATAATTACGCACCTGTTCTTTAAAAAAAAATTATTTCACCCTTAGTTGCATAGATTGTGATGTTTTTCCTTTAGGGTTTCTGGCGGGGCATTACATAACAATGATGGTCATCATGTCCTAACTTCTTGCAATATCCACAAAAAAGATTGTCCTTATATGATTTCCTCTTAGGTGAGATTGGTGAATCACCTTGTTATGGAGAGGAAGAATGTGCTCCATCTTGATGTGGTTTTGACTTAGGTTGCTTTTGATTCTTGCCTTTTCCTTGATTGCTTTGATTCCCTTTGTTAGCCAGCAAAGCTTGTGACTTTGAAGATTTGAGAATCCCCATCTTAGTCAACTTAGATTTCTCAAGTATCAACATCTCCATGACTGAATCAAATGAGGGAGAAGTGCATGAGGAACCTTGAGCTAACTTATGGGTGTGAAAGCTAGATACAAAGGCTGCATACTCTGAAGGAAGCTTGTCCAACAAGTTATAAACCAATTGAGCATCCTTTTTGTCAATTCCACAATCATTTGCTTTGCTCTTAGCTCATTTACTTTTTTGACATAATCTTGGATTGTATCAAAATCCTTGGGATCCAAAGTTGTGAGTTCGCTATCAAGCTTGTAGCCCTTAATCTCATCAACTTGACCATATAATTTTTGAAAAATATCCCAAGCCTCTTTAATTGTGGTACACTTATCAATGTGAAAAATGAGGTCATCTGATACATACTTTCTAAGAGTTCCAAGTGTCATAGAATTCTTAGTAAGCCATTCAATTTGAGCATTAGGATTAGGTGGTATTGTAATAGTTCCATTTACATAATGAATGAGTCCTTTTTCCATTAGTTTACTCCATGCCTTAATCTTCCATGATGCATAATTATGAAGAGTTAAAAGTGGAAATTTAGGAGAACCCGTAGCACCAAAATGAAAAAAACACAAGATAGAGAGAGGCACAATCACACAAGAAACCCCCCCAAATTCACTCAATCAAGAAACCCCCCCCCCCAAAAAAAAAAAATGGTTATTTGGCAATTTATACTTAGTGCGTATACAATGGGCCACGTGCAAAACAAGGAAAAGTGGACTTCTGATTTCAATTTACAACTTCTCAAAATTAGATCTAAGAGACTTCAACAAGTACTGCTAGTGATCTAAACTGAGATCCAAGCGAAATACAAGTACCAAATAGGCCAAAAATGACCAAATACTAAAAGTACAATTTCTACTCAAAATAACTACAAACAAATGGCAGCTTATGAAAGTAGACAAAAAATTATGCACCTTTAAAAAAAATGGCACCTGAAAAGGAGGTTGTATGACCCCAAACGAAGCCTCTGAAGTTGCAAAATCGGGGATTAGACAGGTACAGTCATGAAGATCTGCAATTTCTGAAAAATCCATCCATCAAAATTAGAAAATTCTTCCACCACTACGCTAAGCACAAAATTATAGCCCATTTCAAAAAAAATTGCACCAAAAAATGAGCAAAAATGAGCAAGATATGGGCTTCCAAAGTTGAACTGCAAAACTGAAAAACTCAATGAGAGGGGGTTAAAAAATTTCAAAATAATGCTAATGTCAGCAAATGATGGGCTTAAATTTGACGCTCGGCTTACCAAAAAAACTTCACCTCCATGGCTATGTTGATGCTTGTACTGTATAGAAAATATGTCGTGGCGAGCGTTGAATGGGTCATACATGATGATGTGGTAAATCTATTGACTGGGTTGACCGTACGCTTACGTGGCAGGGTGTGTGTCTGGTCCACGTGGCAAAGGGGCTTGACTGCTGAGGTGGCGGCGGTCGGAGGGTCGACGAAAGGTCTGTTGGCGGCAGGGCCGGTGGACGATGGTTGTTGTCTGACGGCAGGCGGTGCCGGGGGTGGGTCGAAGCAGTGGTGTCGGAATAAAGGGCCACCGGGGAAGGTGAGGTCACCGATAGGGGATCCACTGGTCGTTGGGGCTGGAGCAGAAGCCTGAAGGACTGTGGGGACTACTGGGACCGGGAGGAGATACGGCCGTCGGAGGAGCACGAACGGTATGGTGGCAGTGGCAGTGGCAGTACAGATGGTGGGGGCACAAAGCTGTAGAAAAACCCTGTGGTACGAAGATCACGAGGGGGGGGGTCTACAGACCCCCCAAAAGATTTTTTTTTATTTTTTTCAAAAAATCTCTTACACCCTTTTTTCGAAAAATTTCCAAATTTTTCTTGCGGAAATGGAAAAACATTTTGCAGAAAAAAATAATTTTTTTTAAAATTTCGAAATCCGTACGACTATAGCCAAAATAGGCAAAAAAAAATTCTCACCAAATATAGTCGACTTTATAGTCAAAATTTATGGAAACGGCCTCCCAGACTCAACCGTGATGTCCAAATCATTGTATGACGCCCCCAAAAAATGAAGATCCCCAAATCCAAAAATTGAAGCCTCCACAATGTCTCCAAAAGACTAATCAATGAAGCCCTATAGGCTCTGATACCATGTGAGATTTTTCCAAGATCAAGGGCTCAATGAAAAATACAATAGAGAGACAAAATAGATGATAGAAATAAACTGTATTCTATCAAGATGGAAATACTAATCAATTAGATCATAAAGTGTTACATACAATGAATATGAGTCTGCTTATATAGGCAAGGCTATATGGATATGTGAGGACACAAAAATGACATGTGGCTCAATAAGAAACAAAGGTAGGTAGGAAATAGGTGTGGGTAGGTAGGAGAAACAATATAATATTCCACATGAGGTGGATCACCCACCGAAGGTGGAATGTAACAACAAGATAAGACCACAAAAGGTGGAAATTATCCTACACCCACTATCCCAATGTGGCACAAACACCCAAGTGTCTCATACCCAAACTACTATGAAATGAATTTCCTAAGTAAACGTAAGTAAGGTGTAATAATATCCAAGATGAATAATTATTTACACCAACAAAAACCATGGTGGGATTTGTGACCCACAATATCAATCCACTGGCCATATGAAGAGATATTATAATATATGAGGAGCCTGCACTTGTGGGAAGACTTATAGCCTAGAGCACAATGCTCAATCACAATAGGAGCCTTACTGACTACATAGAATTCTAGACAACAATCTAGAGAAGTGTGAACTGCTAAGATAGCATCTTCTATGCCAGAATCTAGTTTTGGTTTAAGCTATGTCTATTCCAGTTGAAACCCTAAACCCCTTTACCGAATAACCCTTACAATAAATTCCTCAAATACATAATCTCTATAAAAAATTTCACATCATATTACATTTTCATATCCATTCTAAGTCACATACAAAATGATCTATCAAACTGACCTATATACCCTATACAATGTGTATGCCTTATGTCGGCTTACAAAGATATATACAATATCAGACTACATGTCCGCCAGATAATATAAATGTATAAACGTTAAAACAAATTGCCAATGCCAGATCCAAGATGTGTCATCCTCCAATACCGATAACCTTTACTATACCATGTCAGTATGCATTGTCGATGACCAAAGAAATCTTATGTCATGTCGGTGCCGGTGTAGAATCTGTGAAGTGCCTGCTGGTACACCGTATAAAGCCGAAACACAAAATCATGTTGCCATCAATGACAACATAGTGAAACCAACCAATAGAGTGTCAATTGCCAATAGTTTAAGATTAATTGGTTTAACTGATATTCCATTATTTGGCTTAAGCATTCTGGTATTAATGTTTTGGGTTCTAGTATTAAAGTTTTAATTGCTAAATGTTTTGGTAATCTATGACAACTGATTTACTCCCCCCTCTTAGTTGTCTTCCGGTTATTTGAACTATCTAACAAAATTGATCTTGAAAGAAAGTAATTGCAAATTCTTAAATGCAAATAATGAAAATGTATACCTTGTAGATCTACAATTTTTTGATGATGGTTGCTTTGCTTCTTGAATGTAATCACAAGTGTTGCATGAAATGGCATATAACATAAAAAAACCCTAACACATGTATGCTTGCAAATGAGTGTTGTAATGTTGCTCCAATGGATGAATGAAGAAGACACATGAAGAAGAAGACTTGATGGATGCTTGAACACTTGAACGCTTGATGATGATAATGGAGACCTTCCACTTGTTTTCCCAATTTTCTCTTATGCAAATGAGAGGACTAGATCCCCTTTTATACTTGCCTTGGAGGTTTAATTATCCCTTCACCAAAGGATGACATAGGGGGGGAATTTAATTCCTAAAAGATAATTTAAGTCCAAGGGTCAGATGGAACCATTTTGGGGCCACACAAAGAGGGAGGACAAGGGCACCATGCCCCTATCCTAAGGGGATTGGTGCACCACTCAATGGTCATGCCCATTTTCAGGGCTTGAAACAGGGTCTAAACAAGTTGTAAAGTGTGGAAATAAGGCCTAGTTCCATTTTGGAGGCATAGATAGATCCCAATCAAGCATGGGAGATGATATCACCAAGGTAAGGGGCCTAAAATGTGGTCAAAATTGCAAGGGTGCAATTTTATGATGCTACAATGTGGAAACCCAAGATTGGAAAAACTATTGTGAGAATAGTGGTTTGGATCTACTACCCAAATCTATCCATACAAAATAATGAATCACTTGCAATGATTGAATAGGCACCAACCTATGGGAGAAGCCAATACCCTAATGTACTTGTGAGAACGAACCCACTAGAGACACCAATCTCATATGCCTAAATATGATGAAGAGTTCAAAAACTAGGACTTCAATCTCAACAATATGAATGAAATGAATTTAGTACCTTCAACATCAATACTCAACTTGCATTTTAACTTCACACATACATCAGGATGATACACACATCATTCTCGAATTCACATTATATGAACTTGTCACCTTAGAAATGCACTTACAACTATACACTAGAAATGAATTTATATGTGTTACATCTATAATTACATTTGTAAGTCGACCTAATACATACTAACTATTTTTTAGGTTGTATGCACAAAAATTTCTTTACCAAACATGTAGTAGGCTAGTTCTAATTATCTCACGTGTTGCTCAAAACAAAGAAACATGCTACACACTTCACAAGGTGGCTTAATCTTGTCCCAAAGGTTGTTTATGTACAATCTTTGGCAAACACCCATGCAATATATCATTGTAAGTTGGCTTCATCTAATGTGTAATAAGTTTGGCCCCAAAAGCTCATACATAATTCCACACAAGGGAAGACAACTTGCAGATACTGTTGAGGATCTCTCTAGTCTCAAAAATATCCAACCTTAATCTTCGACAACACAAGAATCAAATTGCTTTAAAATCATTCCAAAACATGAACTAGGTCAACTAGTAACACAACAAAAAAATGATAAAATAAGAATTATCTTTCATTTCATGACAACAATAGAAAATATACACAATGATAAAACATGCAAAGACATACTCTCCATTTAAACCATGTGAGATAACTCCTAAGCATGAGAAAATATGAAATACAAGTTACTAGACTAGGCTCACTATCTAGGTAACATACTTCAATCACTCCAAATTAAACTTCTCGAACACTTTCTTCAACATGAGTAGATGCACATAGATGATATTATATGCATATCTCAACTGATCCTAGAATCAATTAAATGTACTATTGCAACTCAAAATGCTCTAACATGACATGACAATAAGATATTTTTTTCGACCTTCTAGATGCCACTAAAGTAAGAAACATGCATGTTTAATGTTGCAAAAATGGTTAGCACTCTCCTCGATATTCGAAACAAGGGACTAACGACCTCTCGTGCGATCCATATCTCTATAGTTTGTATGGGGCATTGAGAGATCAATATTTTGACAGAATAGAAAAATGGGCCAACAAATGGTATCAAAGTGTTGGGTCATGAGTTCGAATCCCCTCGAGTAACGTTGAGGGGGGGCTTGTTGGAAAAATGGTCAACGCTCCCCTCGAGATTCGTGACAAGGCACTAACTGCCTCTAGTGTGATCCATATCTCTATAGTTTGTATCGGGTGTTGACATATCGGTCTTTTGAAGCAATGACAAACAAGGCCAACAGTTTAATACTCAAATCATAACAATTTTCCAACAATCTGTCTCAAAGACAATCATCATTTTGACATCAATGAGAACATATGTCCAAAAATATTCCATTTTGTTGATTTATCTCTCTTTGACATCAATGGAAAAGACCAATTGCTATTAATTTCTCCATTGTCCTATTCTCAAAAAAATTATCTTCCAAAAATACTCCCCATGTAATGCCTCGCCAAGGAACCCTAAAGGACAAGAGAAAACACACTAGAAATACATGTTTTTTTAAAGTAATTAAGTGAGTACATACACACAAACTAAGCTCACATCTCAAGATAAGATGAAAATTCATCAACAACTACATAATGTGGAAGACTAAATATTTAATAACCCCATCTATGCTATCTAAATCACTCTAATTTAAGACAAGATACCTCTAAGGGTTCCAAGACGTCATTACCTACAATGCAACCCAAATAGATGTCAACAAAAGATGACACTGGGAGATGACTAAATCAATCTCCAAGTCTACACTAGACAGTCTATGTTCATTTTAATGCACCAATTCAAGTGTTCCTGTGATAACATATTAATATAGAGACAAGTGAGAAACATACATAATTGTGTGTGGTAGTTAGTTTCAACATCGTTCCACTAAAGCCTACTCTAATCATATCAATATGTTTACATTAAATCGTCCTCCATATAAAGTGTTTTTAATATATGGTTTTCCAATTATTACAATGATTAAATCAAATTATATTTAATTATACAACCAAAAATGCAGAAAGAGGAAGAACAAGTAATTGGAAAGGTAAATAAACTCTTCAAGGTTCTCACGAACATGTCCATTAGTCCCCAATGGTGATGTGAAATGCCACCCGACCATGTGGTAACCTTAGGTCCACCCCTTGTGCTCATGGAGATAGTCACAAGGACCAAACACTCAAGCAAGTCAACAATAGACAATAGGATAATCATTCACACCATGCATAGAGAATATACACCACAACATAGCATATGAGTAAGAAATGCACTATCCATGATAAGAATGATACTCAATCATGAGGTCACAATAGGGTCTCTAATCAATATCTATTAGGGATAGATGATAAGGAGATCAATGGAAAAGTATCAAGCATATCTCCAACAACTCAAACAGAGTTTAGGAGATCCTCTCATGTAGATGAGGAGTCTGCTAACATTGACAATCCATGGATGGTCCCATTCCTCCAACTTATCCCAAGCGCTCACAAGCACTTAGGAATTAGGGAAAACTACACATACTAATGCTACACAATCCATCATCTCATGTTATTTCAATAATAAGTCCCACAATAAGGTCCACCTCTCAATTGTCTCCATGAACTAAAACCCTTGGTACATCAGACCCATTATGAACAAAAGAAATATGCACACAATCCTAAAGACAGTGAAAAGCCAAATAAATGTATACAATGGTTAGTAAATCAAATGGAGTATTCAAAACATATAATCAAAACCATTATACCTTTCCATTACCTTCTCCTTCGGATTGAGCAAATGATAAAGTGGAAATACACCCAAGTGCTCCACTTGATTGGATATGCTCATTTGATTGAATGTGGTTTCTCTCCAATGCACAATAAATTGGATGGATTGATATGATAAGTGGGTGATTGCAAATATGGATGAAGGATGTGGGTAATAACTAAAATTACCTATAGTATGGATGAACAAGATGGAATTCAAAAGCTAGATGAGCAGCATAAGATTACTTGAAAATGAGATGAGAAATGAAGGGGAGGAGACCCCAATTTATAAATTTGAAGATGGTTGAGATTGAAAGTAGATCAAGGGTGGAGATTGAAACAAGGTGGGAACATGGATTGAAGGGACATGGTGTGGAGACCAAGAGATTTTCCATAAAGGCATTTCTTGTCTCCACACTCCACAATGTACATGGGGAAGAGATCCTCAAGTACATGGGGAAGACATACAAGAATTAAAAATTCCTGGGGAGAGGACAAGGGAATTTAAAATTCCCAAATAATGAGATGTATGGGGAAAGAAATGGGAAAAGGAATTAAAAATTCCTTGGGAAGATGAGAGTGCATGGGAGAATGAGAAATTTTCAAATCCTTGAAATGACCAAAGTTGGTGCATTTAAGGTTGGGGGTTGAGAGGGGACAAGCCATTTATGGAAATTGGTTGACTTTATGGCTAATCATGAGGATTAGCCACTATAAAATGATTAGAGAGGGTGATTAGGAAAATTAATAAGGGATTAGAAGACAAGTGGGAAAGTAGGAGGACTTGACAAGAGAAGAGAGAATGAATGGAGGAATTAAAAACAAGGAAATAATGTTAAGTGAGCTTCTATAAGAATTAATTAGGATAAGTGAGGATTAGAGGTAAGTAGTTTGTAGGAGTCACATGATTAGTTAATTAATTTAATTAAAGGGAATTTAGAAGAATTAATTAATTTTGAGGACTTTAGAAGAATAGGCAATAATTGATTTATTTAATAAATCAATTATTGGACTATAGTGACATAATTAATTAAATTAGATTTAATTAATACTGAGAAGAATAAAGGATAACATAATTAAGTTGATTAACTAGTAGGAAGGATAAATTAATTAAATATTTAATTTATTTTAGACGTCTACATTTTGCCCCTCTTTTACACAGTGGCAAAATTGGCAATGGGTAAAAGAAAAAAAAAGAGTGCCCCAACATGAAGACGCAGGTGGTATATGCCCCCTTGAGAATTTTTGGGGAAATTATCAAAAACTAAAGAAAATGAGCAAAGCAGAAGAGAAGGCGAGAAAGGAAAAGAAAAAATGAGAGAAAATGAGGAAGATGGAAGAAGTACGAGAAAACGGGGCCATGCAGGGCCCTATATAAGCCACACAAGGCAAAAGGAAGGGTCATTGTCACATACACATTTACAAGACTTGGAGAGCACAAAGGCTTAGGAGAAAGATTGACCACATCCCACACCATGAGCACCATGCAAAGAGGGTTAGACGACATGAGTGACCGATCGAGTATGGCCCATAGGTATGTACCTAGACCCCACTTTTTGATTTAGTAGGTAGGGCATGTATTAGGGTATTAAATGAGATTAGCAAGTGGGTAGGGAAAAGACATTGATCGTCATTTCAACATATCCACATAGGGATCAACATTTTTATAGGTGGTTAATACCTACGTAGTCATTGAAGAGGGGTTGGAAGGGGAACACCACCTGCGTGGCTGAATTAACGTCCATGCAGACGCCGGTCTGCGGCAAGGGGAGTGAATGGGGGTGGAGACTATATTTCAATGTCTCTGCATGTGGCATGACGCATGCGCCATGGGTTTGATGTCTTCATTGGGGGGATCGGCATTTCCGTTGGGGAGGATAGGGAGAGGAAAATGGGGGATGGGGAAAGACTCAAAGGGGTTCAAGGGGGTGCACACATGCCCCATAGATGGGATAGGATATAAATAAGGTAGAATAGACTATAACAGGACAAAATAAATAGGCTAATGAGGTGAATTACTTGGTTGCAGGAGAAGGCGGGACCGCTCACATCATGAGAGCACTGGCCTTGACGATGAGGCTATATAGACGACTGAGGGCGAATGTGAGGGAGATTCTAAGCACAGTAGGCATGAGGTTTGTGGGGAGATGGTTGTAGATCATAGCACATACTGCAATGATGACAACACTCATAGAGTGTTAAAACAAGCAGACATGCATGTTCCATCTATCGATTCGGGTGGCAACACTCATATTATTAGATGTCTGGAGGATCTTGAATATCCCCATCAGAGGCATAGTCCCCAAGTATAGACTAGATGGGGGGGAATACTACCTATGCCAGGTGTGTGAGTATGATGCACTGTCAATGGAGGGTACATAGATGCACCTTGGGGGGCAATGCAGATACAACATATCCCTTGTTTGGTATTATTTATATGCGGATTGTTCAGTGGATGGATTATGCCAAACCTCAACAGGCATGGATTTTCCATTGGTTGGGCTCGTTGCGTGTACTATATGGTGGAAGACTGCGCGACCTATACATAAGAAGCAGTGATGCTTGGTCAGCTATTCCATGAAATTCATCTTTGTGTATATTGAGGTTATAGGAACCTTGACACAGGGATCACACTGCTACACGTATAGGCTTGGGAGCATATTGCAGTGATGAGGCCAATGGGAGTTCATGATAGGAGGATCCAGGATGCACATGTGCATACACTTATTGGTGGGAGGCCCACAGACCAGTGTGGTTGAATATACCCGGGGTCTTGGAGGAGGATGAACTATGACCCTTAGTTGACAAGGTAGTAGGTGAAGAGAAAAATGGGCCCGCATACAGAGCAGTAGCAGGAGGGGGAGTATAGAGAGGTAGGGAACAAAGACATGTTCTGCAAAGGAGGGGAAAACAAGTACCTCGAGTGGGGGGGACCACTATAGGTTCAAACACCAGAAACACAGATTGGTGGGATGAGGATAGAGGAGGAGGGAGGGGAGGATAGGTCAGAGCCCATGGATATACTAGAGATAAAGGTACACGATGATGAGGGCGGACAATCCTAGCAAGTAGAGGGATAGGTGTCATTGCAGGCATGTTGGGTCTCTTAGATAGAGTATAACATGCTAGTCAGGGAGAGGGAGTAGAGGTTGGAGGAGGAACTGCGAGGGAGGGATGTCGCGAGGGAGAGGTCTCAGAGATTTGAGGGGGAGCTGGGGATTAGGAGGGCTTGAGCCGATAACATGCAGGTGGAGGTGGACCGACTGAGGAGGGAGGTCGATGCTCTGAGAGAGGATCTCCAGACTACCATGACGAACAAGGACAACATGTAGAGGAACAAGGAAAAGACCAAGCAACTCCTAGAGAAGGCGAGGAGTGGAGAGGCCATCTCACAGAAAATGGCAAAGTTAGAGAGGATGGATGAGGATCTAGAGACACTCCGCTCCCAGTTGAGTAGGGAAGAGGCCAATGTGGTGAGGTTGTGGGGTGAGAGAGATGTGGACCGATAAATTTTGGAGCTAGCAGGTCTCATACAAGTGTTTGTTGATGTCGTTGTAGGACAACAATGTGCAAAGATATTAGCTTGTGAGGCTTAGTACTACAGGGATTTGTACTATCAGGTCATGATAGGAGACCAGTAAGCACCTTTGTATGCAGAGGGCACCCAGTCTCATAGGACATAGACCTGTCGTTCAAGCGATTCTATAGGGATGAGGGCACCACGACCTCCCGGTGGGCCCTCGGGTTCAACAACAGGGGCAAGTGATTGAGAGAGCACATGCTATTGATGTAGATGTATGTGACACAACATTTTTTACCCTTTGGGAATTATATCATTGTACTCTGATTTGACACATTCATATTTTTGAGATATATATATATATATATATATATATATATATATATATATATATATATATGAGATGTGATTTTGGTAGCGTATACATGTATATGGACTCTCATGGACTTTTATTATTGTTTGACTTTGTGATAGATGATGATTTTATGATATGATGATGCACATTATCTGACCTATTTATGATGTAATAGGTATGATCATAAAATGTATGTATGCATGTGTTATTTATGATGTCGTTAACATGTTTGTGGATGCAGGATGCATGTGTATGATGTATGCCTATATGATATGCCATTTTTTAATTTTTTCATGATAATGCTTGTTATGGTGTAATGAAGATGAGTATGATATGTATATATGTGATATGTAATTATGTGATAAATTAAAATGAGATATAATAAATGCTTCTAACAATGAAATGCACCTAAAATGATAAGTGAATGAATGGATCTATAATGTATGTGATAACTAAATGGTATGCAACTAAATGAATGCAAAATGCACTAATGTTCTGTGTAACATAATGAAAACCATTATTTAACCACTAAAAACATAACAAACCAAAATAGTGTGGTCGATTGATGACTTACATGACCATTCACGTAGAAAATTAATGTTTGAATGGGATCCTATTTCATGCACCTAAGATATAATGCACCTAAAATGCAAATAAAGATGCAATTATCTAACAAGGTAATGATATTATTTTTAAATGTTTTAAATTGAATGGTGTGATTATTAATGATTGCAACACTACATGAGATACTAATGTTTGAATGGGATTTTATTAAACTTACATCAGTATTTATAATGTATTGAACCTAAATGTAATGTACCTAAAATGCAATTGCAAATGATATGATAATGTCGCTATATAAAACATGATGCATTGTGTCCATTGTTTAATAAAGAAAGCATAAAAAAAAAAATTTACATTTTCATAAAGAAAAGAATTTCCAACTTTACATAAATAAACAAATTTGTATTTTTTTTAACTATTTTAATTCAAGAGATGGAATGTATGAAGCATCATCTGAATGACATTACAGAAACAAGAGACTCAATGCGTCAAGTTCCTACCAATAGTGTTATAATATGTATTTAGAGTTATGATTAGGTAGAATTAGTAGTGTTTTCTTGTATTCGTCTGCATAATTTCAAACCATTAATTTTATTGTGGTTTATTTTATAGCCCATGTTTCAATTAACACAATCCATATAACCTGTTTGGAATCTGAAGCAACATAGTGTCAAAATATTAAGAATACACTTAGATATATGTATGTTGCAAATATTAATCTTCTCTATTCAACAAGGTCATTTTTTCTTTTATATTATGTGAAGTTTGTTTTATAAACAACTTTCAAAACTACATATAATTGTTTTTCAATTTTTTTTTGTTAAATTTAAATTAGATTTTAAAAATTAAAATAATTAAATGTTATCTTAAGTAATTAAGGTTTCTTTTTAAGCATCTTTCATATGTATATATGTATATGTATATGTATATGTATATGTATATGTCTATATGTACATGCACATGTACATGTATATGTCTATATGTACATGCACATGTATATGTATATGTATATGTATATGTATATGTACATGTACATGTATATGTATATGTATGTATGTATATATGTATGTATCTATATATATGTTTGTATGTATATATATACATATATATGTATATATGTATATATGTATACATACATACATACATACATACATACATACATGGTGAGATCAACATGACATCATCAAATGATGATACATTCTCCTTCTTTCAAATAATGGTGATCATAGTATTATCGAAATCCTTCAACATAAAACTAATGCTCTAGTCTATTCAAACCCCCCCCCCCCATAAAATCTCCTTCAAAAGATCCCAAAATTTAGGGAAAACAAAGACAAAAAGCCATCTAGACCAAGGGCTTTATCCCCATCCATAGAAAAAAGGGTCCACTTGACTTTCTCCAAACTATTGAAGCTTGAAGCATAGAATTTTTTTCTTCAAGATCCAAATAAAGGATAACTTCCAAAATATCCCCAAAATCCCTTAACTCTATAATTCCATTTGTAGATAAAATATTTTTAAAGAAACTCACCACCTCATTATTGACATCTTCAGTATTACCCAACCAATCTCCTTCAATATTCTTAGTGGTGTGAATAATATTACATGACCTTCTTGCTTTCATTGAGTTATGAAAAGAATTTGTGTTTTGGTCACCTTCTTTCAACCAATGCTCTCTCAACTTCTATCTCCAAAAAATCTCCTCCCTAGAAAAAACCTCTAAATATTGAGAATTTAACATTTTTTCTTCAACAATATCCACTTCTTTGATACCTTTATGTATAAATTTGTTTTCCAATTTTTCAATTTTTTTATCAATACAAAGTTTCTCAACAAGGGTATCTTTGAAATGAGATCGAATACATTGTTTCAAAAATGATGTAATGTATTGAAGTCTTTTGAAAAAGATAAAAGCTTAATTACCTTTTTGAACAGGGGTGTTCAACCACTACTGTTCTATCTTGTCTTTGTACCTATTAGCTCAAAGCCACGTATTCTCAAATTTAGAAGGGAACCTTAATGAGATTGGATTTTCTCTTAAGGAAGAGGGAGATTGGATAATGATCTAAACCCAAGTAGGGAAGGATCATTACCTCAAAAGTCATAGGAAGATCAACCAACTTCCTTGGAAGAAATAAGCAATCAAACTTTTCAAAAATATTCAAGAAGCCTTTCCTCCTATTAGTCCATGTAAAATCACCCTTGTTATATTTGACTTTTAGTAAACCACTATTAGTAACAAAATTATATTTGACGTCTAGAAAACCACTATTAGCAACAAAATTTTGAAAATTTGTTTGGATCTTCCCAAAACATACCTCACCTTCTCTCTTATCTACAACCTCAAGAGTTGCATTGAAATCCCTTTCAAAGATCAAAATTGAATTTCCATGATATTGAATATTATTCCTTATATTCTGCCACAACTCTCTTTTTTTTATCAAAATAGTTGGACCATACACATTGAGGAAATAAATCCCCCAATGAAGTCCTTTGAAACCATCTTGATCATCTATTATTTCTTACATTGCTCAACCATCTTGACCCTAATAGTGATTAGATCCACAAAAACCCAAGGCCCCCCAAAGCCCATTTCGTCTCACTAAAGCACCCCTACCAAAATTTTAAACTTTTAACAAATTTATTCACCTCTAGAGAGTTAAGATACATTTTAGAATCATAACAACATTTAGTCTTGTTTGATCAAAATAACACTTGATTAGACACCTCTTGTTAAAGACATTGTAGCCCCTAACATTCCAAGATAAGGTTATCATAGCTACCTAAGAAGGAAGATAATCCCTTCCCAAATCTTATTTTTCTCTATCCTTTGGCACTATCTACAATTTCCAACTTCACCTTAACCACTTTGGGCCCCTTTCCTTTTTCTTGCCTACATTTACCTTGTTGGTTCTAGAGTAAGTCTAATTTATGATTCTTTTTTTCAAAATGCCTTCCTCATCCTTAAGCCCTAAAACATCCTCTTCTTTTGAAAGAAAAAGATCTAAAATACCTCTATCCCTTTCGCTTAGGGAATGATAACTTTGCGCATCCCCTAGATTGGGAAATTTTCTCTAGGGAATTTTGAATATCTGTGATAAGAATATCAAGACCAATCTCCCCCTTAGCTAACTAAAATTTCTCCCTCCTTCATCACCATGAGTGAGAATTTTTCCAACTCTAAGACATCCAACTTTTCCAAAGGTGGATCCACAATCTCAACTTTCAAGCAAATCCTTCCCTCGCTAAGATGAATGTTGACTGCGATATTCCTCCTCTACCAACCCCAAGTTTTCCACCCCCTAAGCCTTTGAAATTCGTGTTGTACCAATCTCTATACTCGAACTAATCTCTATTCCCATGGTTTCCTTCTCTTGATATTTCTTCACTTTTTTCATACTATACTAATTGGTGTTTGACAAGCCATCTTGATGAGCCCCTTTCGAATGATTTAGGATACCAAAACCTATGCTCTCTTTCAATATATCCTTTAACTCTTTCTCCAATTTTTCAATAGGGTGGAAACCATGGACCTCTTCCTCCAGAGACACTAGATGGCAATTCTCTTTGCTTAAAGGGGGCTCTCCTTCCTCATCTCATGGTTGATAAATGTCAAACACTCTAACTACCATTACCTAATCAACATTGGCTAACTTGCTAAGAAGAAGGTCATCCTCCCAACCTTTTCCTTTTTTAAAAACCACACAATCCTTTGTTGGGTGCCATAAATATTTACATGCTTTGAAATTCTCAACAATCTCTTCTACTTCTATATGTTGCCACCAAAGGTCTTTTTTGTCCCAATCTCTATATCCTTAGGTGAGGGAGGATGAGGTCTCCAAAGAATATAGATTCAAGCATACATCCTACAATCCTGATTTTCCAAAGCTTCATTTACCTTTAAGAATTTACCAATTCTATTATCAATGATTTACAATGTTTCCATATCCTAATATTCTTGTGATAAATTATAAAGATGAACCCAAATAGGGATTTCATAAACAGTGGCTTTGGTTGGGTCAAAATTTGGGTACTAGTCTCTAATAAAAAAGCTCACCCCACCCATAAAAAAGGGTCATTGTTTAGGATCCACAACTTCTCCCTAACTTTCACAACTAACCAAATAAAAACCATTAGGAAGGGTTTCTAGAATAAAATTCTTACCCCATTGTTCACCACACTACTTGCACACCCTAGTGCACATAATCCATTCCATGAGGGCTTCACTAAAAAGGCAATATCATATCACGTGCATTCATATTGGGGGGTTTAATATCCCAAAAATGAGGGTGCAATATATTGCCCATTGGTGAAAATAGGGGGGTTTTTAATTCGGGCTATGAAAAATGTAATATTTTGTGCAAATAAGAGGGCTTTTAATTCAGGTTGTGTATTGGGAGGGGGTGGAAAAAAAGGATTTTAGGGCAATTTTTTTGATAGGGGGATTCTTTAGTATGTCATGAACGTAGGTGATATAACACAGGTTCACTGAGTGAAGCCCCCTTTATCCATTTTCTGGCCCATTTCATGAAGAAATCCCTTTCTCAAAGCATTTTGACTACATATTACCAGGCTTCATTTCCTATTTGAACTATAATCATTTTTTGGCATCATTTCAACCTACACCTTCTCCCTTGATTTTGGCATGACCTTCTCTTTTGGTCACCCCATTTTATCTTGAAATTTCTTTAAACCTCCTTCAGAACAAGAAAATATTTTAGCAAAGCCCAACAAATTTTGGATGTTTGGGGATGGTCCGAGAAAAATTGTTGTTTCCCCAAAATTTGCAATTGCCTTTCCTTTAGTTGATCCTCCCAAGAATGCTCATAAGGCCATTGAATAGGATTTTGAAAGCTTTTGTTCAAATATCTATCATGAAACTGTGCAAAACAACCATGTCTAAAGCCATTAAACTCTAACCTCCTCCCTCGCATCGCCATCCATGATGCTTTCCTACTATTTAACAAAATAAACAATCATGGAAGTTCTCTTATGATAAGTATAATTAATCCCTCAACCTAACCCTAACTTAAAGCAATTTAATTTAACCCTAATTTAAATATAATCATAACGCTAATTAAACCCTATCCTAGCCATAACTACAATTATATCCCTTATTATACTCAAATCTTTAAATGAATTGTAATTGAACCATATCCCTAACCCAAATCGGAACCTATTTATGTACTATAATATCTAATTCAAGTACCATAATTAAAATTTATTATGTTTTTATTATTAATATATTTTCATTGTTTTTGTTTTTTTTTGGAATATATTTTCATTGTTATTATGTTATGTTATATTATTATTATTTTATTCTATTATATCCTATTATTATTATGAGAATGAGAGTTAAAGGTATAGTTGAATTCATAAGGGATTATAATTCTAATAATAATATTATTAAGGATAGTGTTTTTTATGGGAGTTACAATTGTATAAAGTTCATATAAATTTTATATTTATATTTATATTATTTATTTTTTATATTATTTGTATTATATTTTATATTTTTTATTATATTAATGCTATTAGTATTATATGGTTATCATATTATTAATACTATATTTTTTATTATACTATTATATGTTATTATGTCGCTATGTTACATCATTTTTAGTAATATAAATTACTTAATAATAATATCATAAAAATCCACCTCTTTTTTATAATATAAATAATTATTAAATTACTTTAAACTTATTTAATACTATATTAAACAATAATGAGAGAAACACAAATATAAGAATACTAACATTAAACATAAAACCTATTAACAAAATTTACATCAACCAAATAAATAATTATTATATTTTTAATCATAATTATTAATATCAATATTTTAAATATATATTTATTTAAAAAAAATAATGTCTCTATATTTAAAAATATAAATAGCATTTTAGAAATAATATAACTTTTCTCACTAATATAAATAGCATTTTAGATATTACAAACCATAAATCAATCATTAAATTTTATATTTTAAATTGCTTATCCTATTCCTTACATGTCTCGAGCCTATATTCATAATTCAGAACTGCCTTATTTTTTCTTTCCCAACACTTATGGAAAAGGAAAGGTTGGCAATTGTGGGTCCTGCCACCTTAACAACTAACTTCAATGTGTCTATTAACTTTAACTTCAATGTCTCCTCGAAATAGAAAAACCAAAATTTAGACAAGGAACAAACAGAAGAAACAGGAAGTCAAGGTTATGGAGCTAGAGGAACAAGTGCAGAGAAAGAATCCGGAAGTCGACCAGAATTTGGAGGAGGAGACCACTAGGGAAGGTTTTGAATAGAGGATCGATGGAAAGGATGATAAAATCACTGTTGGTGACATCTCCAATAAGGATCAGGATAATTCTAGTGAGAAATCACCCTCCTCAAATCCTCCTCCTAAGGGTTTGAAAGGTTTTGTGGACACCATTGATTGGCTAATTACCAGTTACAAGAAAATTGTGGAGGATAATAAGAAGCTTAACCACAGAGTCCAAATCCTGGAAACTATCAGTATTGGCAGAGCCAAATCTATGGTAGAATATGTTGAGGATTTGACTAAAACTACTTCCAAAGCCAAAGAGATCAGAGATTCCTTCAACCCTAGGTTTGAGCAAATGGAGAAAGACCTGACTGAGAGAAAAACTAATGATAATGGTATGGATCAAAGAATGGCGGAAACTGATAAAAAAGTCAACAAAATTGAAGAATGCCTTAAAATCATTACAGAACAAAGCTTAAACATACTGGAGGCCTTAGCTGGTAATACAAAAATCCTCATCAACAAACTGGAGGAGGAGAAGGACTCCCTGGAGATTGAAACTGACATTGAAGGCATGGGAGAAGTGCAAGGACCTAGAACAAGGACCAGAGGTAAAAAGAAGGAGAAGAAGCCAAACAAGAACATGGAAGAACTCAAAGCTACTGCGGCAAACTATGACCAGCTGGTGAATAAGGTGATGGATCTCCTTAAGTCTTTTTAGTTGTGTTGTTCTTTCTTTGGTTTTTCTGCTTTGTCGTTCCTTTCTTTTGTTGTCCTTTCGGTTGACTGGCCTTTTTGCCAGTCATTTTGTAAGTTGTTCCTAGTAGGACTGGATGCTTATTGATGAACTTTTATATGCTCCTTTGTTAAAGGTTTCGGGTCCTTAAAACCTGTTCTTCTTATTAATCAGAACTTTAACTTCAATGAAATTCATTATGTCTATTAAAAATTGAGAATACATATACGGATTTTAAAATATTCAGATAAACATATTCTAACAATGCTCTAATGATATTAACTACCTTTATCTTTTAAATATTTATTTATAACTCTTTAGCTCATATCATGTAAATATATAGAATGTCATTTGTAACTAATAAATATATTTTAAATGATTTTATAACTAATAATACTCACAGACAAATTCTTTTTTTATCCCTCCCTATCCCTATCTCTCTATGTCTATCTTTACTTCTAACTACTCCCCCTCTATCTTTTTCTTCAAATATCTCCTCTCCCTCTCTATCTATGTCTCATTATCTACACATCTCTCTCTCTCTCTCTCTCTCTCTCTCTCTCTCTCTCTCTCTCTCTCTCTCTCTCTCTCTCTCTCTCTCTCTCTCTCTCTCTCTCTCTCTCTCTCTCTCTCTCTCTCTCTCTCTCTCTCTCCACATCCTTTGACTACCCCACCCCCCTCTCTCTCAACACTATTGACAGGAACTTGATGCATTGTGTCCCTTGTTTCATAAATAAAACATAAACAAAATAATTTACATTTTCATAAAGAAAAGAATTTCCAACTTTACATAAATAAAAAAATTTGAATTTTTTCTAACTATTTTAATTCAAGAGATGAAATGTATGAAGCATCATCTAAATGACATTACAGAAACAAGGGACTCAATGCGTCAAGTTCCTACCAATAGTGTTAGAATATACATTTAGAGTTAGGATTAGGTAGAATTAGTAGTGTGTTGTTGTATTCGCGCATAATTTCAAACCATTGATTTTATTGTGCTTTATTTAATAGCCTATGTTTAAATTAACACAATCCATATAACCTATTTGGAATATGAAGCAACATAGTGTTAGAATATTAAGAATACACTTAGATATATGTATGTTTCAAATATTAATCTTATCTTTTCGGCAAGGTCATTTTTTCTTTTATATTATGTGAAGTTTGCTTTATAAACAATTTTCAAAACTACATATAATTATTTTTCGAAAACGTTTTTGTTAAATTTAAATTAGATTTTAAAAATTAAAATAATTAAATATTATCTTAATTAAGGCTTCTTTATAAACATCTTTCAAATATGTGTGTGTGTGTGTGTGTATAGATACATGTATGTATGTATGTATGTATGTATGTATGTATGTATGCATATATATGTATATATAAATGTGTGTGTGTGTGTGTCTATATATGTCTGTGTGTGTGTATGTATGTATGTGTGTATGTGTATATGTATGTATGTATGTATGTATGTATGCATGTATGTATGTATGTATGTATTATGTATGTATGTATGTATGTATGTATGTATGTATGTATATGTTGTCCTCATCAAGGCCGCCAGCATCATTCTCTTGCAAAGCATGGTCCTCCTTAGCTTCAATGTCTTCCTTACAGCCTGAAAACTCAATGGATTCATATGAACATATGTTTGTTTCAATATGGGAGATTGAATCTCCAACAACCTTCTTAAAATCGCAATCACTCTCTGGAAGAAAAAAAATTGACCCCCCAAATGGTCATATTTATCCATATTTAGGCTATCATGACATTCCATTTCAGGTGTGCATTCCTCATCTATCTGTTATTCACAAATAATATTTATCTCTGGTTAACAATGTGTTTCTTCTTTAACTATGAATAGGGCATCACTACCAATCTGCATATTCTCATCACTTTCTTGTTCCATCTTTTCATTGTCAGCAAATTGATGTTCATTATTAAGTGCAATCTTAGACTTGAAACCTTCAATCATGTCAATCCATCCAATAATATGATCTAGACCAACTGTTTCAACTCCTTTGGCCAATGAATAGCGTTAGGTTCATAAATTTGCAAGAATAAATCATTCCATGTTGAATATTCAAGTGTAAAGCTTACGAGAATGCTTCGCAATTCCTTCCAAAACCTTGACAATAGTGCATGTGCTAATTTACCTCTAACCTTTTGATATTCATCTACACACTAACATATGCCACTGGATTCATAAGACTTGGACTACATTCATATGTGACTCAAGGTTGACAAAAATTCTCATAATATTGAGGAATATACATAGGCATAGCAGGGACATTCACATATTGAAAAGCATTATCAACACTTGACACATGTTGCTCTTGTGCATACACTACATTCTCATATGTTGGTACATTCTGAGACTCAAAGGGTTATCCATAGAATTCATTGTCATCATCGAACCAACTCAAGAATAGCCTTGGAAATCATGCCATGAAGATATACTTTGCGAGGGTAGACTTTCATACCAATCCTTCACACTATCTCTCAAAGAGCTCACAAAATACTTCATGACAACATCTTCAGCATGAATCTAGAAATATTCAACAAACTCATTGAATGACTGTATGTGCTTGGTTGTTCACTCAGAATCGCTTGCATGAAACAAGGGTACTTGATCTTTGAGCTCCATGGGAAAGGGATTTGGGTATCCCTGAATGTGTGAAATTTAAAGGTCTATATCTCTCACGGATGAACACTGTTCTAGATGGACCTTTCTCAAGTTGTTGATTATTCATTATGCCTAGATCAAAACTAGGACAATACATATTTCTTGACTTTACAACTCTTCATAAAAACAATTTGCAATTGCATTTTTACCATGAATCTTTCCTTTCAAACAAAGTCTTAAGCAAAGATGATACAATAATCACTGAAAATAGGACTTAAGGACTCTCTAAATGAACCTATGACAACATAACACACATCTTTCAACATAAAACATTGACTAAAACTTAGCACAAAGAAGCATGAAAGTTGGAAACTAACTATTTTTCCCTTCTTACCAATGTTGTAACACCAAATAAGGGTTCATTTTAGAACTTTATACATTATGGTTTTCACAAAAACTTCAAAAGAAAATACTTGGAAAAGTTGCAGCAGTTGATGCCTTATTTCTTTGGCTGAAAAGATCTTCAAATATAAGCTCTTCGATTTGTTCTTGAGGTTCTTGAATGTGAGAGTCACCACCTATTTGTCGAGGAATGTTCTTTTGAACAACTGAAAGTTATTCAAGGTCTTCTTTCATTCTGTGTCTTCTTTTCTTCAGCAAAGCTACCTGAAACTTCTTCAAACATGCTTCTATAAGAGACCATCCAGGCTGAAAACCACTCAACATCTAAAACAAAAGTTTAGATTCTTCACTTTGTTGCCTCTTCCCATATGGATTTATGACTTTGATCCCTAGTAGAGTCACCAATCTGTTGGTTGCACCTCAAATGGGGAGGCCACTAGAATCTTTAGAATGATAAATTAATAAATTTTACTGGAGACTTAAGACATTTCATTATCTTATCCCCAATAGAGTCGCCAGTTTTTTGGTTCCCAAATCAACAGATCCCCAAACCCTAGAGATTTATCCACTTTCCCACCCATAGGTTTAAGGATGGATTTGGCCAATGAACGAGATTGAGTCACAAAATTGAAATCTCCAACACTTTTGGATCTGCAAGACCAAGGAAGGTATACCTAAGCAATGCCGAAATAACTTATAGTTGCCAACACTCAAGGCATCACTGATTTTAGTAGATATCCCAATGTGTATATGCCAAGGAAAGTGCATGAAACTGAGATTTGGCTACAATCCTGGCTTGTCAACTACCACTCAACACTTGGGATAAGTTTTCTACTCTACACCTACTCCTATGAACTGAAAATAAAAGAGACTTGGAGATAAAATGATTATGAAAATCTAAAAATAAACACATAACCAGTGCCTTCATCTAGTGGGAAGCATAGTCTACTCTCAATATGCAACCTTACACCCAAATTGTTTGAATTGTAATTAGTAAAATCTAAGTATTAATGCCTCACATCAACACCCATTAGCTTAGTTTTTCTTGCAATAATACTTAATGATCCTGCATGTAAAAGACATTACGCAACATCCTACTCAAGCATTTTAATCTCTTCCTTAAAGAGAAGCAAAAATAGAATGAACACCAGACTTGCTGGGACAAACCAAACAATCCTTGATTATCTATTTCATAAATAAATCCAATAAATGTTGGAGACAATAGTAAAGAAACCAATATTCATTAATTGCATCTTTGATTGCAACTATTCATGACATAAAGCATATAAAAACTAAAAACAAAACTCTAACTGTCCTCCCTTGAAATTTTCTCATGCCCTTTCATGTTAGCCTTCATTTGTTTTATGTCGGGCACTTTCCCATCTTTTGGAAATATCATGGGGCACAATGTTTGAAAACCTTAGGTATAATGATCAGACACCTTTCAAAGCTAGGCAGGAGCTCACGACTTCACCTTAACAAACCTTTGTGGTCAAATTTTCCTTTGCAAATTGTCCAAAAAAACATTTGGACAGCTTATCACAGCAAGAACAAGTCCTACTGTGTTAATAACCTGCAAACAATAAAAGGTATGCACAATAGAAATGCGCTCATCTGCATATGTGAATAATTCATATTTGATTTGGAGACTACTGGGAATGTGTAATATCATGTTGCCCATCTTTCTAAAATGCCTCTCTCTTACCTTCGAACCTCAAACAATGATCATGCAAATATTAACCATACCCAAACGACATGATCGCCTCCCATATTTCATTATTGGTAAATACATAACCTGTGAACCAATCTCAAGTAGCCATGTGCTCATTTAGATTGGGGATCCCAATTATCTCCCATATTTTCAACATAGCCGAGCAACTAGGTGTCTGGGACCGGGGAAATAAACCAAATAAGAGCATGCAAAATGCAAAGATTTCTCATGGATCCAAACCCTGGCAACATGCTTCATTAATAAGAGGCAAAATCTTTAGCTATTTACCATCTATGAATTCTCAACACATATGAGTTGCTTTCTTATTTGCTCTGAGTACAATCTTGAGTGTTGCCCATATCTCCATACACAGAAAATAATGCATAGGACCATACAGAATGTTTGAGTCTTTAAACTGCGCACCTATCTTCTCATAAATTCCAATTACAATCCATAAAAGACACGATGCATGGAGGTGAAAAACTCACAACCTGCATTTTGAAAGGTCTGGATTTGCAGTTAGTCTCTGTGATGGCGTTGATTCGAAGAATCACTGGGCATGGAGGCCATTCACATAGCTCCAAATTGATATTTGATAATCATCCTCCACCCACTGAGCAGATAATGATTTCCATTTTATGAGATTATGGCGCGGGGGAAGGATCTCCGCTAAGTTCTCTGCTAAAGGGGATGACTCCCTGCAACAATGGCGGCTGTGGGAGCATTTTTTTTTTTACACAACTCTAAACTTCACCTTCAAATTATGTTGCCCTAATCTTGTTCTATCCCGTTTTCATTTCTTTGACTTGCGTTTGTTTCTTAGTTTCTGTCAAGCTTATCCCGCATGGTGTTTTGGGCCGCCTCTTCTACCACGTGAGATAAGAAGATCACTGCCATTGCTCTGCATACCCACTTAGCCCACATGGTGCTTGAGATACTCTATTGTGGGTTGCGGGATAGCACAGAGAGGTTTGCCCCTCCATCCAAACCTTACCTTGTGCGGTATATTGAGTCACTCAGTATTTGCCCCAAACTTACCCTACATGACCATCTCAACTACCTTGCTTGTCACGTGGCGTAATCAAAAGAATTCCTCTGCGTTGCTCTGGGTGGTACGCAGGGTAGATCAGACATTTTGAGGCCCTAGTTTCTCAAAGGATTGACAATAATATTAACAGTAGTTGCACCACCCTTCACCTCCACCATCACAATCCATTTTCTTCAAAATATAATGCCCTGTGAAGGGAGGAATTTTACCCCTGCCAATTTCTTTTGGTTAAAATTAGCAAAAATGATGGGAGGAATTTTACAGCACACACTATTTATATGTGGTAACTATGGGCAACGGCCATTCCTGTTCAATTCATGTTAATTTCAAATCCAAACTTTTTCCACTTAAAAGTCCGGTGAATGCATATGATCGCATAATACAAGACATTGGTTGCAAGGTATTTGAAGCAGCGATATTGAGCGCATTGACACCCATCAGAATCGGATCATAAGGGAAGGGGATTAGTTATAGTTGGAAATACTCTGGCTTTTCCACATCCTCTAATTAGTTTGGGATAAGTGGCATTCATACTCAGTTTTAAGGTATTTGAAGCAGCGATATTGAGCGCATTGATAACAAAACACTAAAATGTGGTCTCACTGAATACTATGATTGCAGGATAAGAAAAAAATATGTTACACATTTTCAAACAATTACGCAGGTGTGAGGCCAAACTTGAGCCTCTTGATTGCAAGGTAACTTGCAACCAAATTCTAAATGCAGACTCTACTACCTTTACTAGCATCTTCCTTGCCTGTACCAAATGGGGGCTTCAGAATAGGGTATAAACATCTTTAAAATCATAAAGGATAAAATAATTTTATCAAATGTAGTTGAGGAATAAAATGATATCTAAGTTTGTATGGAGTTGAGAAAGGTTTACATTTAATGGTATATAGGAAGGGTGAAATAATTATTGTGTATTATGCGCATGACTTGTAATGTTATTAAATTGTCATAATTTATTTTTAAGTTATATTTTTTATTTAAAGTTGGATTTCGTTTATTCATATTCATAAAGTATTTCTACTATTTCTCGTATCATTATTTATTATCATCTTATGACAACTATATATTTATGGTGTGATTTTTCTTTCCACTACCATTCCATTCTTTCTTACCTCTTGCTCTCTTTAGACATCCTCTATTCTACCAATGCTTCTTATATCACTACTAGTTGAACTTTTAGTGATCCTTTAATAAACTAGTCAAGTAGTTTAATCAACTTAAGAAGAAGGTGGATACTATGCAGGTATCTTTGACTCTATTGCATATAATCCTCCACATTGCACATCTTTTGCATTCGAAGTTGTTACACATTGATTGCCAATTGGATTTATTGTAGCTATATTTGAACTATATTATGAGAATGTTGGTCACAAAGTTCACCCAAGTTTTCAATGATACATGCTAGATATTGCATATGAAGATAAAACATTACCTAAATTATTTCCATGAACTCTAAGGACTATGCCCTTGAATAATTCTAATCTTTAGCTCCTATTTATATCCATTATATTGGCAAGTTAGCCCCGACTCTCATACAACACTTATGTATCAATATGGGCTTATAAACAACTAACTAATTTAACTAAATGGTCCTAGAGACATAGTGAGTCTACTAATAACTATGAAATTAGCTTCAAATATTCATGTGGTATAATTTGTGTGTTCATGTAAAAATAATTGAACTTTAACTCTTTGAATCTAATGATTGGAATTGTGGGGCCTCACCTAGTTCCTTGAACCCTTCAAAATGTCAACAATAATATATTTTAAAAAAGGAAATGACAAGAAAGAATATAAATATAGTTCCAATCAAATGTCTACAACATCAAATTTTATCATTCAAACATTAAGGGAATAGGAAATTTGCAAATCTTAGAAAACCATTCGATAATGTTCTTCAAACCTTCTTAATATTTTTTGTCAACCTTAATTCTATCTGTGTATGGTGAAAAGTTGATAATGGAACAACAATATTGAAAGACTAAATGAATTAATCCACAAAACTCTAGCCTAACAATAACAAAGATTCACCATAACATATGAAGATTACCTGAGACAATGCAAATCAACAAAATCAAAAAGATTATACCATCACATGTCAACTAAGGTTTGAATCTTCATTTTTCCTATCTCTATTGATCTTGGTTGATGTATTTTCTCTCAGATTTTAGGTGTTCTTAAGAGCTCAACAAAGAACGGAAATGTGGTTGATAGTTTGATAGCAAAAAGGCTTGATTGCATAAGATCGATTAGAATGCTCATTAGTTAATTCGAATGATTAGGGTTCATAATGAAAGAAGCATCCTCTTATATAGAAGACGCTATAAGAAATGGAGGGATAAGATTAAGAGGTGTAAAGATAAATGGTCGGCTAGGATTAGAGGGTAGGTAGAGGAAATAATAAAATGATAAAGGGGGTAGGTAGTGTAGGAATTAAGAGATGAATGACATCTGTCATGGGTAGAAAAGGATAATGAATTAATTAAATAAATAAAGATTTATTTAATTAGTAGAGGAAATGGGGTCAATTAGATAAATAAGTATTTATTTAATTTGGGAAAAGGACAATTTAAATAAATAAAAGTATTTATTTAAATGAGGAAATACTTAGAAGAGGATTAATTAATTAATTAATTAATTAACGATTTATTTAATTAATAGAAGAATTAGGCTTAAATAATTAAATAAATAAAAAATATTTATTTAATTAAACAAGACAATTTTAGGTATCTACATCTTGCCCCTCTTTGAGACAATGTAGCTTGTCGTGTTGACTCAAAGAAGATAAGATAAACTGATACAAAGTTGCCCCATTATGGGAATGATATTCCCCCTCGAGAGAGTGCATGAAAATGTTTGAAAAGATCGCAGACAATCTCTCGATAAGAAAGAAAGGCTAGAAAGGACTAACAAGATAGGATAGAGTGACAGAGTCACGGGATAAAGAAGACTGACTCGGGAGACTAGGGATAGGGTAGTCTATAAGATAGACCATGAGGGAAAAAATCCTCATTGTCATCCACACACCTAAGAGATCAGAGTGCAGAGCGAGCAGAGAGAAGTTAGCAACGATGACATTAGTACATTGATTCGACCGTGTTCACCGATATCAGAGACTAGCATATGCAAGAGAGCTGGTGAGCACCACAAAACCTCCTTTTATGTTGGTATATTAATTGTTATCATAAATGCATGTTAGGTAGGGATATAAAATGCCAAGTGGAGGGTAAAAAAGTTAAGGTGTGTTTGTGTTGGTGCCAAGCGCATCTGGGAAGGATAGGCATTTCTGTGTCTAGTTTAAATGCGTCTATGATTTCAAAGGCGTTTGTGCCACATGCGAGCATGTCTATATTGAGAAGGCGCGCTTATGAAAGATAGAGACACGTCTGTGTGTTTTAGGCATGTATGTGCAGGGAAGGCACATTTGTGTAAGTTTAAAGCATGTTTACACCTTCAAGGTCAAATTGACAGTTATGTGATAAACATACATTGTCGATTGGATAAGCTGCTGAGAGGATACACTCAAATAGGTCCTCTAGGGTAGACTTGGACAATAGATAGGGCTAGGATTGAAAATTGTGTGATAGAACATATGTTGTCAATCAAGAAACTACTCAAGAAGATACACTCAAGCAGAGGCCCTAAGATAGGATAGAGCGAGGCACTTTGCGATGAACAGGGTGTACCAAATAAATTGAAAATTATGTGATAAAACATACGTTGTCAATTGGATTGGGCTGAAATTGACAATTCTATGATAAAATATACGTTGTCAATTGGATAAGATACTCAAGAGGATGCACTCAAGTAGGTGCCCTAAAAGATAAGATAAAAGCAACACTTTGTGATGAACCGGGAGTACTACTAGGATAGAGTTCAGTATGATAAATATAAGCACTAGGATAAAAAAGAAGCACTTTGTGATGAATAGGGAGTACTACTAGGATTGACATAGTTGATTTCATTGGTTGCAAGAGGACCTACCGATGCTCGAGTCATGGGAGAGATATCCTTTGACTCAGGGATTACGACTAGAGTTGACAGTGGAGGATAGAGTCGTAGTTGAGGCCATGAGATTGTAATATATTATGTATATGCCCAAGTTTCAAGCAAACATGGGTTTGTTGACTACATTAACCAAGAGATGGCACTCAGAGACATGCACGTTTCATTTTCTAATGGGTGAGATGACAATCACTTTAGAGGATATGTATAAGATACTATGGATACCGATCGATGGGGAGTTGGTTCCCTATGATCGAGAGGGAGATAGGAAGGCATTGAGATGAGTGTTCTAGGATCCAGGACTAGAAATGAGAGCATGACATGTGGCCTAGGATACAATGATAGCTACAGGATTGGCTCTACTGGTGGTGCTCGCAAGAGTTATCAGTGGGTTTTTCTATATGGATAGGGTGACACAAGGGTTGGTTGTGGGATGGGGGAGGACTCTGGAGACATTGGTGACTGAGCACACCAGTTTTGCATGGGGGTCATGTCTACTGTCATACTTGTGTTATAAGCTGCATCAGTTTGTGTATCACGGATCAGTGGGATTGGGGTGTGGAGTGACATTATTGCAGGTATGGGCATATGAGCATCTTCTGGTTACATGAATGATACACTTTAGAGGTAGGGGACATGGGCACAGTTATGTACATTTGTATGATATGATTACTTCCTAGCCACGGATTGGGAGGCTAGAGTATTGGCGCTAAATGATTGATGAGATAGACAGTCTAGTATGGAGGCCTTACCAAGATTATGAGGAATGGGAGGATGACGTAGTCGATCTGCCATATGTGTTTAGGATTAGGTATCTAATCGGGAGGACACCATATATCATTGAGTGACAATTGATAGATAGAGTATGCAAGCAGTTCAATAGGAGACATTGGATGCCACATGGCTCAGGGATGTATGCATGGACAGTGAGAGATCAGCCACATTTAGGTCCGTTATTGTCTTATGATCAGGTAGTGCCACAAATGCAAGATGGTCCCATGCCTTGGGTTATTTTGGCAGATGTGGAGGATGCAGGGGTGGATGTCGAGTACAATGCATGGATGGTGGAGATGATAGCGAGGATGGTAAAAGTAGAGGCGGATGATGGAGGCGAGGTGCAGTAGGAGAGAGGAGGGTAGTTCGGAGGATAGATGGAGGAGAGGAGAGATAGGCGCATGTAGTCATAGGTAGAGGTGTACTGCCTTTCTAGGTGCCAACAACGTAGGTTCCAAGACAGGGACAGGGATAGGGACAACCATAGGGACAAGGTGATGAGGGAGGAGAGGAGGAGGATGAGCTACTATCCCTGAGAGAGATCTGCCAGGGACAGGCAAATGAGATTCGGGATCTAGAGAGGGATGTTGCTAGTCTCGGGATACAACTGTGGGACCCTGAGCAAGCGAGGGATCTGGCTATCCAGTGCTACACGAAGGTTGAGGAGGCATTGAGGGTAGGTAGGCGAGAAACAAAGGATACTTGGGCTGGATATGCCTATGTTCTACGAGCATGGGAGGACATAGCCTATGATTTAAAAAATATTTATTTATTTGTATAATCCTTCTTTTTCACCCCTTTCCATCCATTATAAATTAGCTCCTAAATCCTAAGTCTAGTGATGGGTATGGAACTAAGAGCATCACACGTTTCGAGGAGTACAGTTTCTCCCAGTTTTCTTCAGTCTATCTGCTCACAATCCAGAATAAAGCAACACTTACATCAAAGATCAGCAATAAAGTTTCATCTTCTCCGTAATAAAGTATCAATTTTATGGATTAAGTCAGTTTTAGATGAGATGTAAACAACAACAATGGGCTTCAACAAATCAAATCTTTCAGTAGACTCAAACAACATTATGGTTCAGTTTTATCTATCCTTTTTTTCAAACTAAACATTATGACCAAAATTAAATAGACTTATACAAGTGACAAGAGACACTAAACTTGAGGACTACAATGGATGTTGGTGTCGAGTCTTGGTTTTCTTTTGATTTTATCTTTTGGTGACATGTCTTTTGGCTTTTTCGGGATGTCTCTGACTAGAGATTCTATCTCTAGGATGTCTTTGACTAGAAAGGCGAGGATAGGATATGTTCACCTATTGTTTTGTTCTTTGTGGATTGTCTCTTAGTAATGTTGTGACTTGTCCAAGGATATTAGGACACTCTAAGTATAGTATGAACTAGGACATTCCTTGTTTGTGACTGTCTGATCTCCATGCAAATGGGTACAATGACTTTCTGGGTCGAACCTAGGCCTCGATTGTCATAACCTATTTTCCATAATAAAGCTCAATGATGATAAAGCACAAGAAGCTCTTTCACTTCCATATCTTCTATCTTCCATCCCCCTTTCATGATTGACCTCCATCATCCTTCCTGACTCCATGTAGCCTACTATCACATGACTGAGTATAATGACACGCCAAAAATATCTTCATTTCATGTAGATTGCACCTGCATTACCACATATTAGCTTTTCATACATAGATATATATATCACAATCGCATTGCATCTTGCATATATCATTAGTTAGTATCTACATTCTCATATACAACATAAAATGCCAGAATAATAACACAACACATGTTAGCACATTTTACATTCTCATCATGTAAATAGTTATTTGCATTATCATATTCATATGTATTTCATACATTCACATTTGCATAACATATAAAACATAAAAGAATGTAAAAATATTGCATTTCATCATGTATATATTACTGCATTCCTATCGTAAACATCATAGATACATGTATCTCATAAGCGATACATCATAGAATCATAAATTGCATTAACACATAGAAACATACATCACATAGAAGCAACATCACATCGGTACATATACATATAGTTGCTGCAAGGATGAATCATCTCATATTAATATCTCAAAAAGCATAAGTTTCATGATACAATGATGTCGAAATCATATAGCTTCAATCACTCGAAAGTGTCTACATCATCATACAAAAATGATACAAAAAACTAATACTTTGGGAGCCATCTAAGGCTATGATGAACTCCCTCCCTCAGAGCCAACTGACCTTGACGGAGTTTGAGCCCTGGAACTCCCTGCTCTAGAATCATCTCTCCTGCCCCCTCTATTTATTGGTGGTGGAGGACCCATGACCCCACCATTAGACGCATGACTCCTATCTCTCCCTCCAGTGGTTGTTGTAGCCCGCGATGGTATCTGGAAGCTCCTAGTCCACTGATCAAGAGGCACAACTCCATAATACAAGTCTCTCCAGTAGGCTATCTCCTCCCCTGCTCATAGAACATAGGAATATCCAGCCCCAATGTCCTCTGCTGCTCGCCTACCTACCCTCAATGCCTCCTCATCCTTCATGTAGCATTGAATATCTTGATCCGTCTCTTGCTCAGTATCCCTCAGCTGACTCCTAAGCCTAGCCACATCCCTCTCTAGATCCTAAATCTCATTTGCCTGTCCCTGGTAGATCTTTCTTGAGGATAGTAGCTCATCCTCCTCCTCTTCTCTCTCCTCACTTTATCCCTTTCTCTATCCTTGTTTGGGAACCTGCATTGTCGGCGCCTGTAACGGCAGCCCACCTCTACCTCGAACTACATGTGCATGTCTCTCCTCTCTCCATCTCTCCTCTGAACTACCCTCCTCTCTGCTATTGCACCTCACCTTTGTCATCTACCTCTATCTCCACCATCCCATGAAAGATATATTCACCACATCACAGGTCTTTAATCTTGAACTTTTCTTTGATCTCTGTTTGTTTGGATGTAGAAGCTTTCAACAATTTAGGATCAACATATGTTGAAGATGGAACAACTTATCGATTGACTAGGATTGTTATTTCTAATCTTGCTCGTAGGTTATCGCAATATATGAATGGATTCGGATCACATTTGATGGTCACTTCAAATCTATTGTATGGGAACTTGATACATCGATGATATATTGAGGGAACAACTCTTATTTCATGAATCCATGGGCATCGCAAGAGTATATTGTATGTGAGATCTAGATCAAGGACTTGACAAACCACATCCTTCACGAATGACCTTACTCTAATAGGTAAGGTGACTATGCCATTGGATGAATGCTCTTTGTCATCATATGATTTTATGGTTATTGCATGTGTAGAATTTATAGCTTTTTCAGAATATCCTAATTGTTTAATAGTGCTCAATGTAGAAATTTTTAGACCTGCTCCTCCATCTATAAGACTCATTTGAGGCAGTTTTTATAGATAAAGGCTTCAATATGTAGAGGTGCATTATGAGGCTAGGTTATGGAAGCATCATCAGCTTATGTAAATGTAAGGTTATGCGGAACGGAAAGGTATCCCACCATGACTAGAAATTGGTCCACGTTCAGATCAGTGGGTACAAAATTTTCTCTTAGGACTTTGTCAAGTATGGTTTTATGTGAAGCAGAGATACGCAACAATTTTAGGATTGAGAGAAGTGCGGGTGTCTTCCCTAACTGTTCTACTAGGTTGTACTCAGGTTTGGCCGATGAGGAAGTGGTCATTTTAGCTGGAGCACCTTACAGGGTGACCTTACCACGACAAATTGTGACATTACATTCAAAGGTAGATTCAAAAGAAGTTCCAATGCCTTTTAGGATAACTTTGGTTCTTTGGGTAGAACTCTCAAGCATTTTGTCCTTTATGATAATAGTAAAAACATACTTGTCCATTAAAATGTGGTTAACGATTGGATCGTAGTCATAGGACATTCTGGTATAGTTGGCTTGATTATCTGTGGCTTTCGATTTTCCGTTGTCATGTTTAGGGGATGGTTCCTTAAACATCTTATGTTCTTGATTGGATGTATGTCCATCAATCACAATGTCACCTTTATCAATAAGATCTTTAATAATGTTCTTCAAGTGATGGCAATTTCTTGTTTTATGTCCCTTGCTCTTGTGATATTCACAATACTCATCATCATTCTACCAATTTGGTTTGACTTTTGGTTCATATGGAGGATTGTCTGGGATTTTTATTAGCTTGTTTTCTACTAGCTTCCTAAAATCCGACTCAAGTGGTTCTCCCAATGGGGTGTATTTCCTTCATGGTTTTGAAGTTTCTTGAGTATTTACTTGGTTGTTTATAGAAGAACTTGGTCCTGAAAGAGTGATTTTTGGTCTCACTGTGTTAGAATCTAAAACACCATCATTTACTGTGTTCTTGTTATTGTTCCAAAATCGTGGCTTATCATTTCCTTTCAAATCTTTTTTATTTTCTTTGAATATATTGATGATACCTTTCTCAATTAAAACCTTCTTTGTTTTGATTAAGTAAAAGCGGATATTTGAAAGGTACCCGAACCTTGTACAAACCAAGAAAATAGATCAGCTATAAAAAGTGTCTGATCAATTCAAAAAGAGAAAATGAGCCCATCGATAGGGATCAGCTAACATAACATAACATTAAAAACCCGGAACAGACAGTGAAAGGAAAGCACGTAGACAACAAAAAGACAGAAGCCAGGACACCAACTGAAATCTAGATACTATTCATAATTTCCTCAGCGTGAACAACCATTTGTTTCATGTTGTTCGCTGAGGTCTTCAGTTCCTCCAGCTCACGACCTTTGATGTCGCCCTTAATCTTCATGTTGGCTCTGGTCCCCCTTTCATGACCCTTCTTGTCCAGCTACTCTTTATCACCATCCTTCTCGGCTTTGTTCTCGAACCTATTGATAAGGATGTTCATGTTGTCCACCGACGATTTGAGGATTTGGAAATTTTGGTCAGCATTCTTCTTGATGTTGTGTTCCAACCTGTCAATTCTACTGTCGAAATCATTCATTTTGATTTCCATTTCCTTTCTATCTCCCATCTCATTGACCTTTTTTCCGTAGCTATGAATTTTCCAACCATACATTCAATAGCTTCCGTATTATGTAGAATAGCAACCAATTCTTTAACATGTTCAGCCAAGGGCTTATCACCAACCGTAACTCTAGCAATAGCCTGAGTATCTGTTTTCAAACTATTGATATCCTTCACCATGGTCGCGATGGTCTCACAGAAGGCCTTAACAGTATCATTGTCACCACTGCCACTTTTATCCCCTTTATCCTCCTTATGTAGACTTGTGGTATTCACGGCCTCTATATTGTCCATAACCGGGTTGCCCTCCCCATCTTTATCCTGACTCTCAACCTTCTTGTTTTCTTCAGTCTCCTCCTCAGAATCAACCAGAATATAGTTGATATCAGAATTATTACCCTTTTTAGTATTCTTTCTCTGAGCCTATTTTCCAGTAGCTTTCCCTTTCTTTTTTTTAACAATTATTTTCTCAAAGGAGTCGGTTTCAGAATCTAACATACGTGATTCCACAATAATCCTTCTCTTCTTGGCCCTATTCCTCCCTTTTTTGCTAGTTTCTTCTAATTCTCCCTCGATCTCCGATTCAAAGTTAAAACTGCTAGCTTCACTCTCTGTTGTCACATCTCTTGCATTTTTGTCCTTAATAGGATTTTCAATGCACTTCCCCTTGAGCATTTTATAAACCAGGACCATGAGCCCCTGATGGAGGGCATAATCACCCTTAGGGTCCTTTTGGATCTCCTTTATAGTATGATCCATTGAGCATTTAAGGTAATAGAGAAGGCTAACCTTTTCCCCATGACGGAAATGGTTGAGTAAAACGAAGTGATGCCCGTAGGCTCTGGTGTTGGTATTTTGGTATGGTTTTGTCATTGATGTCAAAACCTACTGAATACAAGCACTTTGAAGATCCAGCAACATTCACCGGCAAGCAAGTAAACTGTGCAACAGTTACTGATATATGGTTCACGGGCAGGATATAATGTTCACCGGTACCTGGAATAATATGGAAGACACTTGGTAATGTCGAAGACATCGTGTGGACACTTTGTTTTGAATAATTAATCCTTGGTATTGTTGGACCCTTAAAAAATTTATTTTTTAAGGTTCCATATTCATACTAGGAAGCAAATCTCTCTCTGCAATTATTTAGATCAAGTATCTATTCCACTCTGAGTTCCCTGCAACTTACTTTGATGCATGAACAAGGTGGTTGATTTCCAGGTATGTATATGGTTGCAAATACGGAATCAAGCCAGGTACGCCTTTTTGAACCATTACTTCTTCTCATCTGAACTTTGTTATGTCATATTAATTATTCCTCTATATTTTATGTATATATGAGGACCTATGTTTCAAATTTAAAATTCATACGATATCATTTGATATGTTTTATGAGGCTAATCTAAATACAATTTCTTCAAATTTGCAATATACAATTTCAATTTTTTGTCAAAATGATTATAGTAGAATACTAATAAATTTCCTTTTGCAGGAGTATCGCGCTGAATGAATTATGAAAGCCATTTTATTTATATTTTATAATTATTTTTCTTGGGTATAATATTAATTAGGAAGTGTTTAATTTTGAATATTATATTTTTCCTCCAATTAATATTATAGTATTTAAATTATTTGTGTTACATGAAACAAAAGATTTTACGTTTGAGCAAATCAAATGATCAAATACTTTATAGTTGGTAGAAGGAAGTAAAAAGTTTTTATCTCAAAAGGTGAAATATTAAATCATTTTTTTAAATAAATGATTGGGATACATTGGGGCCCGACGAGTAAAAGCCATTGAGTATCGGCCCAGATTTGAAAGTGACGGCCTGCAACATGGAGAGGGAGTTGAACACTCAACCTCTCAACCCGACCTTCCTAACTACCCATACCTACCCTCCCCTTTTACCAATTGCTCTATTGTATTATTTGAAAATGTTTGTTAGGGTAAATTAGTATGGATAATAATTTGCAAATATTTCCACAATTCCCAAGGTAATGTATTTTTATCAAGCGGAGGTAGGTATGTTTTAATCATTTGCTTTTGATTTATTAAGTTAAAAGGTAAAATTAATTTCAAGAGGTTATTATGGCAACTTTCTTGTTACTTTGGAAATTATTCAAGTGAAAGTAAAAACACTCTCAAATCTTTAATATTCTTATTTGAATGTTTACTCAAAAAGTTTCCATTTACTTTATTTTGCATGGGGAAAATATTATCAATGATTTAATTAAATGTATCCCTATGAAATAGGAACATATGACCTATCAAGCTAGTTGATTTTTATTTTTTTTATGTTTTGTGCAGGATACTATAGGCAAAAATTATTTTTCTTGGGTGCATATTAACAGGAAGTATCCCTTACTCAAGAAATTTAATTTAATGTTTTGATATTATAATTTGATGATTTTCAGGAGCACCTTGGTAAAAGAAATCTTGTTTACAACATTTGATACAATAATAATAGTTTTCAATATTATCTTTTGAAATTACCTTTTGAGAGGTTATAAAGGGATATATTTTATCACAAAGGAAGTTATATTTTTTAAGTTCTTTTACCATGGTTAAATCTTTAATTTGATGACCTAATAAATTTTAGCATTTTGATATTATCATTTGATCATTTATATTTTTCACCCTAAGTGAATAAAATGGAACATGTATATATTAGGATTGATTTTATGCAAGATTAAAACATGATTATTATTATTTTAGAGAAAATGTATTTTTACCATAAGTAAAATGATGAAAAGCATTTATTTATTTAAGTGATCCTTCCATATGCATTTTATTTTCCCTAAGTTTATAAATTGAATATATTTATTAGGGTAAATTATTTAAATCATATAGTTAGTGGTTTGATTGGTTTTTTGCAAGTATATGTTCTATATGATAAAATATGTCAAAAAGAATTGAAGTTGCCCTAAAAGAATGAAAAGGTATTGCAAAGTTGGAATATTTATCCATGCTTACCATTTTCCAAGGGAAGTATTATTATAAAGTATTTTACCTTCTGTTATTATTTGGAAATATATACTTGGGTAAATATTTTGTTTTATTATATGAATTAATATTTTTAAAGTCCCAAGTATAAAAATCGCTTTGTAAAATATCCTCTTGATGATATACTTTGATTAAGGAGGATTGATCTTGCATTAGGAAAGGGATTATTAATCTTTCATAAGCAAAACCTAATCGAGAGTAATTAATTTTTTAAACCAATGAATTTGATTGGTTTAGTTTGTGTGCAGGATATTTTATCAAAGTTTGGTGACGAGGAATATCAAGGAGTTCAAGAGGGGAAGTGGAATTTTATCAAAGTGAAAGATTATAAAGAACATTATTAAAGCTTTATTTAGTGTGCATTTTAGGGATTCAAATATAATTATCTTGTACACAAAAGGATGTGTCCTTTGGAAAAATAATTGTTTGTAACTCCCTCTTGTATGAGAAAGGGTGTGTCCTTTCACATATGTCTTTTAGATCAGGTATTTATAGGGAGTCTTTTTCAATTAAAAGAAAAAGTGATCCAAAACAATTCACAATCTGTCAGGCTGCTTGTAGGGGCTATGGGATGTCCGTATTGGAGAAGTCTGTAGGAATGGAAGTATCATTTTGAGCAATCACTGTGTAATGGAGTATCTGTAAGTGTAGCTATTGTATGCATTCACTCTCCAAAAATTAATATACAAGATTCGCTGTTTCAATTCCAGAATTCGTGTATACTTTTGTGTTGATGAATTTCATTTTGTCCTCTTGATAAATCTGATAAAGGGTTTAATACAGTGTGCCACCACAAGTTGTTATAATTGAATATAAGATTTGCTTCTTCATGTTCTTATATCACTTAATGGAACCTCTGTATTGATAGTCTTGTGTTACAAGTTGCCTGAAAACTGTCTCAAGAGTTAAATTGAATTATTTGTCCACAAAGTATCGTGCATATTCCTGGATAGAGGCACTGGTCTGTTATTTATTTCTGAGATTTTGATTTGTATGCATAAGGTCCTTACAGAGAAACATTCTTCCATATCCTATTTGAACTAATCCTTGCAGATTTCATTCAAGTCTTGAAAGCATTTCATTTTCAATATACAATATCTTTAACATACACTTTTATTCATATTCAATTTTCAGTTTTCAAAGTATTCAGCTAAAGCACATGATATAGCATAGTTGCAGAACACTGATTTGCCAGTTGTGTAAACTTTCTTACAGGCTTAAATCCACATTTAAATAACTCTTTTGTGCTTGAGAGGGAAGGGTACACCCACATAGGTCTTGTGGAGCCTGAAGTGCACAGGGATTTGCTCTTCAACCATCCCTGTTCGTTGGCCAAGGCTGATTGGATTTCCTAAGGAGTTGGCAAGTCTTTGGGTTTTCCAATCTACGGTTTTGGGCACCAACAGGTATATTCATATTTGCATATTTGTTTTTACCGGCAAATAGGTCCAGGTTATCTAGGGTTACACCGGCAGGTTTATCTTTTCCAGATCAGCATAGCACGCTATAGAGATGATTTATTATTGTTGTAAATGCATTTAGCCGACATGTTTTGCACCGAATATTATATTGTATGAAAAATGTTTTATTGTAATATCTTGTAGAGCCGACCTACTAAAATTGGTCTTAGGGTATGGTATAAATGTAAGATCTTATTTGTAAGATCAAATGTGGAATGCGAAAAAGAATTGAGTGAAGGTATATGCGAGATCAAGTAAGGATATACATGAAGACATCATTTGAAGGTGAAGTTAGGTTTTTGTAGAAGCATATCAGAATTACACCGGTACTGAATCCAGCATATGAAGATGCTATTTTGTGCAGTACATTCTTATTGGATTTAACTATCCAACTGTAGTCAGTGTGACTCCCATTTTGTGATTGAGCAGTGAGCTCTAGGTTGTTGGCCTTTCTGCATGTGCAGACTCCATTTATGTACACTTACTATCTACAGTAGTATCATCTGATTGTAGGTAAGGTTTTCCACTGTGGTTTTTCCCCTTACAGGGTTTCCATGTAAAAATGTTGGTGTTATGTGTTGTGGATGACTTTAGGTTTATGTTTCACGCATTAATCCTTACCGGTATAGCAATTTACTGTTAACACTATCTATCGGCATACTTAACTAGTTTATCGATATTAAGCATTAAGTTGGTTAATTAGTTTTTGGTATGAATTTATTAGACAACTGATTCACCCCCCCCCCCCCTCTCAGTTGTCTCCGGGACCTAACATCTGGTAAACCTACCATCTAAGGTAATGTATTCAATAGAAGCGAATAAGATAAACCTCCATGGCCTGCAAATTCTCTTTGGGGCATGGTAGGTGTTGTCGATTTTAATCATCTTTCTCCTCTCTTCATCCATAACAGGAAACTTGTCTGTTGCTTTATTTGATATGCCTTTGTCCCTGTAAAATTTCATTCCCTCGGTCGTCATCCCCATGGCCTCGGCGATGACCTCCTCATCAACATTCATCATCTAGGATCCGATAAGAATTTTGTCATTTTTCCAGTTCTTGATGAAATAGCTAGTGATTGTGGGATCTTTCCCACTTAGCCATTCCATGAAAACATTCAGAGCCCCTTATCTACCCCAACTATAATGATAATAATAATACCTCTAATTGAAATCTCAATCCGAAGTTTGGACATTCATATGGTAGAGTTTACTATTTTCATGGCTGGTGTTCATTTAGTTATCAATCCAGGAACGTAAAACTTGAAATGGGTTTGCAATATATATGCACTAAGCTCCTTAAATGATTATTTTGCATTACTGCAGTGATTAACATTATGCTGAAAGCAAAGGCAGGAATGGAAATCATAAAAGGCTATATGAAAGCTTCACAAAACACTGCTGAAATGATCTAATGAAAATAACAAAAATCACACCGTATGTCTTGGTTGTAGGAATAGTCAACGGATCTATTTCTAGTGGCTACAGGAACAATCCAGTCATGAACTTCTACTGCAACTAAGTAAAAACTAACTTCAATGATCATAAACACAAGATCACTCACCAAGTGGGCCCCCTTGGATGAGTGATATCAAACTCCCAGCAAAGTACTATTAACAGATCAAAACAACATATTCTTATTCATTTTTTCCTGAAAATGATTACATATTCTAAAAGAGAAAAATTCAGAATGCTTGACAAAACTCTACTTAATTCCTTTCCATCCTATCTAACTCTAAGAAAGAAGGAAGAGCTTATTATAAAGAAAAGATCAACTACAATGGACAACTCAAGTTACGCCCAGAAGAAGAGGCGGATAATTGTCAAATGAAGGAGATAATTGAGAGATTGGTTGCAGGAACCGTGGATCTGAAACTGAACCACAGTCTTTGCACGCCAAAGTGATATTTTGCGAATTCAATATCCACCAAAGTTAAACTCCCATGGTGAAATATAACTGCTCTGATTATGCCATACATTGCGCTTTCTTGAATCCCCTTCAGTTTGACCTCCAGTTATCTGAACGTGATTCTCTAGTCCTTAGGCATGAAAGAAAATCATCCACCACAACATCAATTATTATCTGCACTAAAACAAAAACAATTCACAATACTTTACTATCACAATGCAACCCAAAAGATACCAAAAAACCTAAGAGTCATGATAAAAAACATGTCAAAGCATCAACTTATCATGCCCCCCAACTTTAAGGGTTTGCTGCTCCTATAGCAAAAGGAAAATTTCTGATTTTTGCTGAAACTCTGAAATCACCAATAGTGTCCTATCCGATTCCCTTGGAAGGCAAATTCCAATAAAATCCTTTCATTTTCTCCAACCTGGACCATCTAGTTGTTCCTTCTATAATTGCATCATAATTTTGTTTTGTTGGTTGGCATGCCAAAATTGGCCACATAAGGATTGGAGGCTGAAAGATTAATGGCAACCACTTATTGGATTTCTCCCTGCCTAGCTCTATGTATCTGGAGGCTCTTTGTATGGTTGCATGAAAATTCTGTAATGAGTAAGGTTCTCCTAGTTTTAAATGATTTGGTAGATGATTCCAGCATTGATTTATCCCTTGTAGTGCGGTTGTCCTGTGGGTCTGAGCCAAATGCTCATATGCTTGATAGACTTCCTCTCTCATTGGAAGTACTATCTTACTAACATCATCTCTTATTAGCAATTTTTTTCAATCATAATACAGAACCCTGGGTGCTTCTGATTCCCTCCTCAATGGTAATGGACAGTCAAGTTCTAATTTTTCAAACTCCCTGGCTTCTGGTCCTATGATCATCTTATTTTAGATCCATGACATTAAAGCTCTAAGATGGATATCCCCAATATACAATAAAGGATTCCATTCTCTGTCTTGGGGTACAACATAGTTATGTAAATATAATTCACATAACAAATTCCTTACAACATGTGGAGAGGTTTGGTAAGCATGATAGAATTCCTCAGGTGTTTCCAAGGATGGATTAAGGTCCCTAACAATGTGGTTTAGTCTGAAATTCAGATACCACTCTTTCAAATGTACTTTATAAATTCTTGGGGGTGCCCTACACTGTATCATCTCAGAAACCATACCATAAATCTCTTCTACCTTAGCTTCTAATTCTTTAATTCTATTATCTTTCTTTTCAATCTCTTTTTGCTGCTTATTAATTATCCCCTGCAACCTATCCTTCTCTATTTACCATTGCCTAAAAAATGTTAAAGCAATTGATAAACTAGTTAGGGATGAAGGAGGTCTAATAGGTCCTACCTTAGACCGTGGGATTTCTTCAATAAACTCCTCATTTTGAGTTGACATATCTCCCACATTTTCTTCAGGTTATTGTAGAACATCATCAACAGTCTCTTCACATTGCAATGCCACTGAAGCAAGATTTGCTAGCTTATCCATTACAACTTCTTCTTGAATTTCTTCTTTTGCGGGGTTTTCTTGAATTTCCTCTTCCATAGGGTTTTCTTGCATTTCCTTCTCTGCAGCATCTTCTTCTTCTGAAGTTTCTACTGCAATAACCTCTGATGGATTACTCACAGGTTGAGTCTTCTATGTCCTCCTTCTTGTTCTCCTTACATACACTTTTGAAACAGGTGCAGGAGTTTTTGTTTTTGCTCAACGCCTCTTGGCTGCAGGAGGAATATGCACTTCCTGTGGCCGGATAACAAATTCTTCATCTGATTCATCCTTTTCCAATTCTTTTCCTTCCCTTTGCAAAACAAGTGAATCTCTTTGAAGAGAAGTAGAGGGTTGTTCTTCGATTGACTTTGCTTCAATATTTCCTTCCATAATAATTGTCGCTCCTTTAGCAACCAGCAAACCCTCATCTTCACCAGAAAGATCTTCTGCAACAATCTCTTCTTGAGCCAACGGATTATTCGCAATAGGGGCTTCATCAACCCTAAATTGCAGAATATCCTCAAACACACCCCATTCCATTTGTGAAACATCTCTTAGGGACCATTGTACAAGCAACTTAACCAATCCATGATGGCTAACAGAGCAATTTCCATATTTTCTAATCTCCTTAGCACTTATAGAAATGAGATGATACAAGAAATTTGTGACATTAACTCGTCGGCCATGATGCAGATGACTAAGTAACTTAAAATGAGGTGAATGCAAATTTGAATACTTTCCTTCACATGTAATATATTTCATAACATACAGAGCTACCTGAGGCCAATGTGCTGGTAAAGAAACCCTTCTAGTCCCTTGTTTGTCCACCATTAAGGGTCTGTCAGTGGAAATTGTGAACTCTACCCTGGCACTCCTTGCATCTTTTGATTCAGGAAAGAGTTCTCCTTCCTGCAGCAACCCTATGACCTCTACAATTCACTGCTCTGTAGAAATTACCCTCAACCCTTTAACTATAGCTTCTCCTTCATCAAAGGAATACATAAATTCCGCAGCTATTTCATCACTGTAATCCCTGATTTTCAAGAAATAATCTAGCCAGCCGTGGTTTCGGAAATAATGCTCATAGACAACATCCTGCAGCAACCCTTCGTGGACCGTTGGCTCATGGTGAATTAGATCACCACCCATCTTTTACTCTGATACTTCTGTAGCTTCACCAAAATGCTTGACAGTTTCACAAACAACTAAAATCTACATATCTTAATTTTGGTGGCAGACCTTATTATTCACTTGCGTGAAATAATAATCATCATAAGTAATGTTAGTTAGGAAATCAATTCAGGATATCAAAAAAACTGATAATAAATTTTATTGGAAAAAGGACCATAAAGTACCCCCCCCAACTTAACCTAGCACGTGTCCACATAGGCTGACGAGATTTCGGGTTTGGAGCAGATTTAAACAAGATAAAAATCATAATGAACTAATAAATGCATAATTAAAATAAAGTACAATATACATGTACCTACAATTGGGCAAAAATGATGGCGAAATGAAATGAAGTGACAGGTAAGAAAGTGGAATGGAATGTAGTGGATGGAACTTTATGTACGAAGAATAATATTCCCATGGAAATATTTTATTATGATACGGTGAATAAGTTCACTACAGAAGCTGCAGGAACATCACCTTTATCAACATGCTCAAGTGCAACAGGAAGCTCATGAATTGATACCGAATCATTGGCAGTTGTTGTAGGAACCTTGCCATTTGCTGCAAGAACTTTTATTTCACTTTGGAGAGAAAATTGTTGTAGGAACTCTTCTCTAGTAGCTGGCTTGTGATAAAGTCATAGTCAGTGTCCATTCACTAAGAGTTTAAATCGAACAGGATCTATTGTGGACAACAGGACTGCTCCATTCTGAAAAACTTATTTTGCCTCATAAGGACCTAACCACCTTGTTTGGAGTTTTCCCATAGCATCCTTATATCTGATATATTTATCATGTCATCTTGCTCTTTGGTTTTGAATCAATTCTATCTGTTGAACAAATATCTTCCTGCATTCATCAAGAGCATTTAACTATTGAATGCATTCCTTCTGTGCTTCAGACAATGTCATATTTAGTTGTAGAGTTGTTCTCAAGGTTTTATGCTCAAATTCAATAGGCATCATTGATGTTTTGCCACAAACCATCTCAAAAGGTGTGAATTCAATTGGTGTTTTCCATGTTGTTCTATATGCCCAAATTGCCTCTGAAAGTCGATGAGACCAATCTTTCTTGTGGATAGACATTGTTTTTGTAAGAATAGCCTCAAGCTCTCTATTGGTAACTTCTACTTGTCCATTTGACTATGGATAATATGGAGTAGATTTCCTGTGTCTTATATTGTATTCATTGACCAAAGCTTTTATCAATGTTGATGTAAATTGAGGTCCCTGATCTGAGACAATTTCCCTTGGTACTCCATACCTTGTAAATATTTATTCATAGAGAAACTCAGCCATCTTATTATCTCTTGCATGTTGCATAGCTCTAGCTTCTACCCATTTTGTCACATAGTCTGTACATACCGAGATATAAGATTTGTCATTAGAAGGTGGCTCAATGGGGCCAACAAAATCTAATCTCCACTTGTCAAATGGTGTAACAGATATTTGAGGATATAGTGGCATCTCATTAGATTTTGTAGGTCTGCCCATTCGTTGACATCTGTCACATTTCCTTGTGTACTTAGTTGCATCCTTGTGTAATGTAGGCCAATAGCATCCGGTATTGAGTATTTTCAATGATGTCCTTTTGGCAGCAAAATGACCTCCACATGGCTCATCATGACATGCATGTAGGATGTCATATGTTTCATCTTCTCTAACACATCTTTGCATGACTTGGTTAGGTCCAATATAAAATAGACAATCAGCAATCCATGAAAAGTTAAAACTTTTTTCAACTAGCAACCTTCTTTCCTTAAGAGAAAAAGAAATTGGAATTTTAGCTGCAGCTAAATAGTTGGCAATATCAGCATACCATGGAGTATGAGCCTGTATAAGAAACAAATGCTCATTTGGAAAAGTGTCATCTATCATTGTATAATTTTCTTGCAATTGAAGACGTGAAAGATAATCTGCAAAAACATTAGACTTCCCTGGCTTATCAACAACTGTGATATCAAATTCCTGCATCAACAATAACCAGGGAGCCAGGTCTTTTGGTGATTGATGGCTTATTCATGAGATATCTAATTGCAGTATGATCTGTATGCACAAATATGGGATACCCTGTAATATAGTGTCTAAACTTGTTAAGGGCATATATGATATCTTACATTTCCTTTTCAGTAACTGTATAATTCAATTCAGGTCCCTGCAAATTCTTGCTGATATAATATATTGCATTTTCCAACTTGTCAACTTTTTGTCCCAGCACTGCTCCTACGGCATAATCAGATGCATCAGTATGGATTTAGAATGGTAGAGACTAATTAGGTCCTTTTTGAACTAGTACTTGAGTCAAAGCATGCTTAAGCTTTAAAAAAGCTTCATTGCATGCTGAGGTCCATTTAAATTCTACATCTTTAGTAAGCAATGAATATAAGGGACTTGCAATTTTGCTAAAATCTTTGATAAACCTTCTGTAGTATCCAGCATGGCCAAGAAAACTTCTCACATCTTTTTGCTTCACAGGGTCATTAATATGCTGAATAACCTCAATCTTTGTTGGATCCACTTGTATGCCATGTACAGATATATGATGACCAAGGACTATTCCTTCTTCCATCATAATGAAACACTTCTCACTGTTTAGAGACAAGTTGTAGTCTTCACACCACTGCAAAACATTCTTTAAATTACCTAATGCTTGATCAAATTCAGAACCATAAGTTGTAAAGTCATCCATGTAAATTTCCATAATATCTTGAGAAATATCAGAAAAAATACTGATCACTGCCCTTGAAAAGTGGCTGGAGCATTACACAACCCAAAAGGAAGAACAGAATATGCATAAGTGCCCCATGGGCAAGTAAATGTTGTTTTCTCCTGATCCTCGGGAGCTATTTGTATCTGATTATAGCCACATAATCCATCTAGGAATGAAAAATATCTCTTACCAGCAAGAGAATCCAATACCTGATCCACAAATGGAAGTGGAAAATGATCCTTCCTTGTGGCTAAGTTCAAGGCTCTATAATCAACACATACTCTCCATTTGCCTCCCTTTTTAGGAACTATCACCAAAGGTGATACCCATTGACTATCAGAGATAGGATAGATAAACCCAGCTTTCAACAATTTCTGCAATTCTTCTTTAACTATCTCCTTCAAGGCAGGGTTGAATCTTCTTTGAGGTTGTCTGAGGGGGCAACACTCATCCTTTATGTAAATGCGATGAGTACAAACTGTTGGATCAATTCCATTCATATCTTCGTAATCCCATGCAAAAGCATTTCTATGGAGTTTCAGCAAGTCTATTAGGCTATCCTTTTGAGTGTCTACTATATTCTTATTGATGTTCAAATATTTATTCCATTCCACCTCTCTCTTGATAGTAAGATCAATCTAATTTATATCAGAAAAATGAGAATAAGACAATTCCTGCGGCAACAAGGTATGCAAGATATCAGTGGCTGCAGGAAATTCCAAACCTGCAATATTCGGAACCAATTCCTGCAATTCTTGGTCTTTTATTAATTCATTTATCATGACCTTATAAAGAATTGATTCTTCATCATATAGCTGCATGAGTGGCACTCGATTAATCATCATAAGGTGATTAATAGAGTCAATTTCTTTAGATTCCTCACCCAAAATAGGCCAAACAGCCTGCTGCTGCTCAAGCTGAGGTTGTGCTGGGGAATACAAGGCTAATGTTTTTGTGGAACTGCCATCTGAAATAGTCATGTCCCCTGATCTACACCCAATATATGCATCAGTTGTGGCAAACCACGGTCTTCCCAAAATGACTGGATATCCCCCTAATGTTTCTTTTGGAGATAAAATCATAAAGTCTGCATGATATTCCAAGGAATCTAGAATAACTACTATATCTTCTATGATACCATCAGGTCTTACTGCAGAGCCATCAACAAGTTGGAGAACTATGGATGTAGCCCTTAAACTATTTATCTCTAGATGTTTCATTACTTCCCCTGTCATTACATTAATGGTTGTCCCTAGATCAACTAGAACATTTTTTATTTGACTGCCATTAATGACTATACTCACAACAGGACTATCTGGATCAGAATACTTTGGAATAGCAATTTTTCCTAACATAATATCAGCCAATTGACCCATAACATGAACTGTTCGTGGATCATTTTTCTTTCTGCCAAGTTTCTTTAGGCATGCTTCTCTCAATGCCTTACCATATATTGGGACATCCTTTATTGCTTGCAATAATGGAATTTTAACACAAATGTGCTTCAGTTGATCAAGAATATCAAGGCTTTGTTGTTGTTCAGTGGAAACTTCTTTGTCTTTCAATCTATGGGGAAATGGTGGTAATATTTGATTTTGAGGTATTACATCTTTAGGATCAGAGATTGGCTGCTCTTCTTGTACCTCAATAATAACCGGATGAGAGGGATCAGGTAGAGTTGTCCTAGATCGAAGGTGAATATCATCTAGTGATAAAGAATAGGCTGGGTATTGATTAGCATCAGCTAAATATGCTTGTTGTTGTTGCTGAGATTTGATATTTGGATTAGGCAACGGTTGAGTAGGCAGCTGCATTGGCTTAGGAGGTGCAGTTGTAGCTGCAGGAGGAGGCATTAAAGTAGGAGGTTGTGGCTATTGAGCAGGGGGCTGATATCTAGAGGATTGGGATGACCATGATGGGTTTCCCCTCCATTGAGAGGTAGGTTGCCAATTCCCTTGAAACTAGTTCCCTTAACCCTGAGGTGGATACCAGTTTCCCTTTGGCTGTTGCCATTGGGGGATTTGATTAGCAAATTGTTGTCCTTGGCCTTGTGATCCATACCAATGTGGATAGTTACCAAAATTTTGAGAATATTGTGGTTGCCATTGGTTATTTGGTGCATAAGAATTACCACTATAACCAGAAAAGGAAAGTGGATCAGGTGGCATACCTTGTCTTTGAAAATTTGGTCTTCTTTGAGCAACATAGAAGACTTGTTCATCCTCACCTTGAATTGGTTTGAAATCAGGTACCTCAACATTTGCAACCATCTTACATCTGTAATCTTTCTTCCACTGCTTACAATGAGGACAGAATTCTGCAAGAAATGCATCAGCTTCCTCAAGCTTCTTCTTAGCTGCCAATGTATCCAACTGAGTAGGCATATTGTTTATAATGTCCTTCTTTAAATCTTTTAACAGATGGCTAAGTTCTAATCTAGAAACTCCAGTTCCAGATGATGATGATGGTGCCCCTGGCTTAAATCTCCTATTCTTCTTAGAAGTAGATCTGGAATACTTCTTGCAAATTTGACCTATTTCAGCCCAAGTAGATTGTGTAATGTCACCTCCTCCCATGAGATCTAAGGAATCAGTGCATTCATCACTGATACCCCTCAAGAATATTAATTTGAGGGAATCTTCATTCAGAGTACTATGCTTGGACTTCTTGACACTAAACAAAAACCTTTCCAGATAATCCTCAAGGCTCTCATCTTTAGTTTGTGTCATTCTAAAGATATCATCCCCATGACGATCAGTGCATCTACAATAATCTTTATATTTTGCAAGAAACAACCATTTCATCTCATCCCATGTGTTGATTGTGCTACTACCCAAGCTCATAAACCATCTCAAGGATGACTCCTTCAAAGTGGCTAGAAAAATTTTGAGTCTATGGGCATATGTAGTATAGTCAAAACTCCTATAGAGAACATCAAACTCAAACAGAAATGTATCTGGATCCTCTGTCACCAACCCATAGAATTTAGGAAGTGAAGATGCTGGAATGTTCTTGAGGTTAGCATTATCATTCTGGTCAGAGATGGGAAACTCAAATGTTGGACCAGGTGGTGGTGGTGGATTATTCTCAACAAGAGGTGGGTTCCCTTGCATTGGACTTGTGGGGGTTGTTACTATAGGAAATTCTTCTTCTTGTAGACCAAAAAGGAACTGAAGACTACCTTCCGAAAATTTAGACTCGGGGTGATTCAATTTCTGTGGGACTTGATACAGTTCAGCAAAAGGGTTTATATCTGGAAAATTGTCTTCTGCATGAGTAGTATGAGTGGGCATAAATCTACCTCTGGCATCTCTTCTTCTATTATGCATGCAGATTCATGAAATTTCAAATAATTAACTAGAAACTAAAATAATCATAAAAGGTTCTTAGCTTGACACCATCCCCAACAACGGTGCCAAAAATGTCTACACCAACTATAATGATAATAATAATACCTCTAATTGAAATCTCAATCCGAAGTTTAGACATTCATATGGTAGAGTTTACTATTTTCATGGCTGGTGTTCATTTAGTTATCAATCCAGGAACGTAAAACTTGAAATGGGTTTGCAATATATATGCACTAAGCTCCTTAAATGATTATTCTGCATTACTGCAATGACTAACATTATGTAGAAAGGAAAGGAAGGAATGGAAATCATAAAAGGCTACATGAAAGCTTCACAAAACACTGCTGAAATGATCTAATGAAAATAACAGAAATCACACTGTTTTGTATTGGCTGCAGGAACAGTCAGCAGATCTATTTCTAGTGGCTGCAGGAACAATCCAGTCATGAACTTCTACTCCAACTAAGTAAAAACTAACTTCAATGATCATAAACATAGGATCACTCACCAAGTGGGCCCCCTTGGATGAGTGATATCAAACTCCCAGCAAAGTACTATTAATAGATCAGAACAACATATTCTTATTCATTTCTTCCTGAAAAATGATTACATATTCTAAAAGAGAAAAATTCAGAATGCTTGACAAAACTCTGCTCAATTCCTTTCCATCCTGTCTAACTCTAAGAAAGAAGGAAGAGCTTATTATAAAGAAAAGATCAACTACAATGGACAACTCAAGTTACCCCCAGAAGAAGAGGCGGATAATTGTCAGATGAAGGAGATAACTAAGAGCTTGACTGCAGGAACCGTGGATCTAAAACCGACCCACAGTCTTTGCACGCCAAAGCGATATTTTGTGAATTCAATATGCACCAGAGTTAAACTCCCATGGTGAATTATAACTGCTTCAATTATGCCATACATTGGGCTTGCTCGAATCCCCTTCAGTTTGACCTCTAGTTATCTGAACGTTATTCTCCAGTCCTTAGGCGCGAAAGAAAATCATCCATCGCGGCATCAATTATTATCTGCACTAAAACAAAAACAACATACAAGGACATGCATATGTATCTTACTTAATTAATACATTCATTAACTCACATATGACATTATCCTAAATAATCTGCATATCACAGGGACAAATCATTTGGGTGCAGGAATAAATTGGCATGGCTGCAAGAATTAACCGACAAAGTTCAAACATGATTTCTTAAGTTCAATTTTAAAACATGGATTACATATAGTCAATTCACAATACTTTACTATCACAATGCAACCCAAAAGATACCAAAAAACCTAAGAGTCGTGATAAAAAACATGTCAAAGCATCGACTTATCACCCCCTGTTGAAGGATATCCCAGACTTCTTTGTTCTTTCTCCAATCAAAGCAGGAAGTAGGTTCAAATCTTTTTTTGTTACCTCCCATTTTTTTGGCACCTTCCTTGCAATTCCTTCTCTCAATTTGATAGCCTCTCCTCTGGTTTCTATGGTTATTCTGTAACAGCACCCAGAATCTGTGCCTAATAATAATGATAAGGCACCTATATAAATGCTCATTATCTTCGAGAAAACCTTGCATCAAAAAAGGTGGAAAGGTCATTAGAAATAATGATTAAAAGTACCACATTTCCTTCTCTGGCTCTAGTCCTAATTGAGCAAGGATTTCATTCAACTTGCAATCTCCATTTCACTATAACTAGTAATGATGTCTCTCATTTAGTAAGCCAGGTTGGTTGCCAAGTCAGCGCAGGAGTTGGCCTCCCTATACACATGTAAAAACACACATTTCAAATTCTTCACTGATTTTCCTAGTTGCTTTAATAGCATTACTAATTGACCAAGAAGGCGGGAATTTCATATTTAAGTAATTGATTATGTTTAAGGAGTCTCCTTGACACCAAACTTTAGTGCATTTGGCTTCCTTGGCAAGGATCATCCCATGGTAAGCCACCATGGCTTCGGCAATATGATTAGTCTGATTTCCTATGGGAATACATTTTATGATTTTGCATATTCCCCATTCATCCCTTAGGACCACGCCACATCCTGCATCACCCAAGTTACCCTTTGAGGCCCCATCAAAATTGATTTTCATCCATCCCCTAGGTGGGTTGATCCATATCACTCCCTCTCTAGGGTTGCTTTGAAAGCACTCTTGAACCTTTAATCTCCACTTTTTGTAGATAAACTGATCATCCTTATCATAAGGAGTATCCATACTGCCTATGATATTCATATTTTCCACTATACTTCTTATTTTTTCAAACACAATTTTAGCCTTAGTAGTCTTTTCTCTGAAAAACTCTATCATTTCTCTCTTTCCATATGTCCCAACACATGTGAGGTAAAGCAATTTTCCATAATAAGGTAGTGGTTTTGCTTTTTGAAGGATGATGCCATGAATGGAAAATCTCCTAAATTGAGTTGGGGAAGCCCCAACTGACTTTGAAGTGATCCAGACAACTTCCCCAAACATCAGCAGAGAAAGGGCAATCAAAGAGCATATAGTTTATAGTCTCCTCATTCTGCTTACAAAGAATACAGAAACTAGGCATGCTAAAACCTCTTTTTCTGATATTCTCAGTAGTAAGAATTTTATCTTGAAGGGCTATCCAGAAGAAAATGTCTATCTTAGGTGTGAGGCCTTTCACCCATGCTTTAGCCCAGCATGGACTTTCCATGTTGTAGAACTATTGATGATACAGAGAGGCAGTTGTAAAAGAACCACTAGCTGTGAGTTTCCAAATTAAATTGTCTTCTTCTTCAATCCTCACCATAGAGTTCATGACTGGTCCACCTGAGTCAAGTCCTTCCACTGTCCATCTTTCTAGTAATCCTCCACCTTGGTTCCAAATCTTTCCTTACATTGATTCTGAAATTTGTTCCACTCAGAATTTTCATTCAAAGGGGTCTCCAGAAGCCAAGGGTCTTCCCAGAATCGGATAAGATTCCCTTTTCCCAATTTCCATTTTGTACCTTTGGCAATTAAGTCTCTTGTCCTAGATACATTTTTCCATATGTTGGATCCAATTGGGATAATCTCCGCCTTGAGGAAGCTTTGAAGGTTCGGACATTGACTTTAATATTTGTTATCCTATATCGTTTTCCACTCTCCTTGATTTCTATAACCTCTCCAAATCTACTTGGCCATAAGGTAATTATTTATGTCTCTTATTCTTCTAAGTCCCAAATGTCATTTCTTTATAGGCTTGTAGACCTTCTCCCAAGCAATCAAGTTCATTCTCTTCTTCTCCTCAACCCCTGTCAATAAAAAGGATCTCTGAATCTTTTCAATGGCCTCAGCATACTTATCAGGAATCCTAAACAGACTGATAGCATAGAGAGGAATACTTTGAAGAGTGGATCTCAGGAATTGAACCTTACCTGCTTGACTAAGAAGAGCACCCTTCCATCCAGACAGCTTTTTGTGGAATTTATCCACCAAGGCTCCCCAAAACGTATCCAGAGGATCATGGCATAAGGGGAGCCCCAAGTAAGAAGTAGTCAGACTACCAATTTGACCACCTGGAATATTACTAATTTTAATCCTCCTCTCCGGGGTATTGATAAAATAAACAAATCTTTTAGACCAGTTCATAAGTTGACCAGTGGCATTTCCAGAGTTATCCAAAGCCTTTTTAATCTTCTAGAATCCTTCACTGTAGCTTTCCCCATTATTATAGAATCATCAACAAACTGCTGATGGGAACATATTTGATCCGCCGAAGAAGGATTCAAACCACAAAACTCCCTTTTCTCAACCATCTTTCCAATACATCTCCCCAAACATTCCGCCATAATGATAAAGATAACTAGGGACAGAGGGTCCCCCTGTTTGAGACCTCTAGAAGCTTTAAAGAAAGGAGAGGGAGATCCATTCATTAAAACAGAGAAAGAAGCCGAAGAGACAAGTTTCCTGACAAGGCTAACACTTCTGGGGTTGAAGCCAAAAGTAGAGAGAACATCCATCATAAAATCCCAATCCACTCTATCATAAGCTTTAGAGAGATCAAGCTTAAAAAAAAAACCTTCTTTTTTAGAGAAAGAGAAAGAGTGGATGTTTTCATGGACAGCGATGATTGAATCCAAAATTTGTCTACCCGGGACAAAGCCACTTTGCTAAGGCGAAATGATGGAGGGGAGCAACTTAAGAATTCTATAGGTTAGAACCTCGGAGATAATTTTATAGAGAGAGTTGCATAGACTAATAGGTCTAAAAAGATCCACTGAGTCAGCCCCCATCTTTTTTGGGTATAAGACCAATAAAGGTACCATTAACTTCTTTCAACATTTTTCTAGCACCAAAAACTTCTTTCACAGCTCTGGAAACATCATCTCCAATAATATGCCAGTACATTTTGAAGAAGAACATGGAAAAGCCATCCAGACCTAGGGCCTTGTTACCCTCAAAGGAGTTTATAGCTATCTGAATTTCATTATGGGAAGGGATGGCAGTCAGGTGAGAATTTTGATCATCCCCTAAAATGGTAGGAATACTATCCAGGAGGTCCCTTTGGGCCTGTATATCCAAATTCTGATCCTTAGCAAGCAAATTGGAGAAAAAATCCATAGCAGCCTTGCTCATGGAATCATCACACATCTGACATTCACTTTAATCTGAACAATTCTATTAATGGCCTTATGTCTCAAGGTGGACATATGGAATTATTTATTATTCTTGTCCCCCTCTTTCAACTAGACATTTCTGGATCTTTGTTTCTAGTAGGTTTCCTCTTTAGCTATAATATCATGATATCTCATAAGAATAGCATCTTCAGTGTCTCTAGATGTATTAGTATAACCATTGTTTTGCATCTCATCCTGGATTTCCTTGAGCTCTAAGAGGATTGTAGCTTTTGAGGTAGAGATATTCCCAAAGCATTCCTTATTCCACTTCTTAACATTATCTTTAACAATCTTCAGCTTTTTGACCACTTTGTACATTGTGTTTCCTTCAATACTGACCTGCCACCAGTCCTTAATCTTACTTTCCATATCCGGGTGTCTAGTCCACATTTTTTTAAATATATAAGGGAAATGTCTCCTTCTATTCTTTACTTCAACCATGAAGGTTATAGAGTAATGATCTGATCCTGCCCTTATATGAGAAGATAAAGAGCAGTCATGAAGGTTAAACCAATCTAAGGAAAGGAGAGCTCTATCAAGTCTAACCTTAATCAAATTTTCACCACTTCTCCTGTTAGTCCAAGTGTATTTGACTCCTTGCAGCTCCATATCATGAATGGCATTATTGTTTATGAAATCCATCAAGTCTAATCTACTATCCAGATTAGCTTGACTCCCTCCCTTTTTCTCATTTTCCTTCGAGGGTGTATTGAAATCTCCCATGATTAACTAGTTATCCTTAGCAAACCTACTTCTCAACCCAGTAAGATTTCTCCACATCTCACTTATCCTAGTCTTAGTGTTAGGCACGTATAAATTAGTTGGGACCCAAGTAGTGCAATTCTTGAGGTGCTTAAATCTTATGCAAGCCAGGTTGTTGTCCTGAATCAACACCTCACCTTCTACATTGTTTTTGTTCCAGAAGGTAACAATTCCTCCCGATACACCTTTTGAACTACCTCTGCTGACTCCTCCATTTTTGAACATATTCAGACTTTCAACTTTATCTTTTGCCATCTTAGTTTCTTGAATCAAAAAAATATCAGGATTTTTATCTCTAATCATACTTTTAACTAAATCATATTTGTGAGGGTTGTTTAGTCCCCGAATATTCCAAGAGATGATTTTCATGGGTTTTTGGAAATACCTGCCTCAAAGAAGGTTCTTTGCATACCATCTGCTATATTCCCTGGTTGTTTCCATTGATCTTTTCTTGGCATTTGAATGTCTTCTTGGAGAAGTGTGTTGCACTCCCACATCCCCAAGCCTACTACTGGTGTTTCTAGTCAGCGTACTATTGATTAGGTTATTGTTATTCTTTTTTTTTTTGCTTATTCTTTCTTTTGTCCTCTGTTGCTTCTTCATCCTCCTGCTTTGTTTCATTCTTCCCTTGTGCCTTTTTGATGTCTTCCTCATCTCCCTATTTTAAATCTTGTTCCTCCGAAAAGACCAGCTTTACTTTTGCTACGGTAGCTAATGAGATTTTCGATAGCCCTTGGCCCAGGATGTTATTAGGTTGAGCCTTCTGGAGCAAGTCTAATTCTTTATCTGGATCATGAGATCTTGCAACAAGGTTAAAGTTATCTCCTTCCTCTTTGTTATCTAAGGGCTTTTGATCTCCTTTACTCTCACTTTTATCTAAGACTAACTCTGTCTTGTCCTCTTCCAGATCCTCTTGTTGAATGTTGTCTCTTTCTTTATGCTCAGAGTCCTTATCATTTGGTTCCAACATCTGAATCTTTAGTGTTGGCATTATAACAGACAAAGGGAGATTGTTGGCATTTCAATAAGGATATTGAGAAGGTTTTTGATGATTATGGATATAACTGATTAAGGATGTTTACTGTCTTAATATTATTATTTTGTCATTGATGTCAAGAAATTGATTTTCTAATTCAGTATGATGTTGCCATATCTTAACAAGTATGATTTGATGAGTATAAAGATGTCGGTAACAGAAATAGAAAGAATGAGATGAATAAGGGGAGGAATAAGTTATTCAATGGGCAACTATTACCGAGTTAGACAATGATGAGATCATGATGTTTTGATTGTTTTGATATCCTACATATGTTGTTGGTTGTAAGGTTGATACTATACTATGTTACTGAACAAAGAACCTAGTCGGTAAACCCTAAAGAACCTAGTCGGTAAACCCTAAGGTTATCGCTATCAGTTAATGAAGGCAGAATGTCTACCGAGTGAAGTTTAGTATTTACCGAGTTGCAACCAAGTAATAACAGAATGCATTGAATGAATAAAAGCATTATTTAATCAAGGAAGCTAATGAGATGGTTATGATTAAATGATTGGTATGCCGTGAATGAAGTTTGTTAAAGAATCTATGGCAAAGGAAAATCGGCAAGAAGATCTACAGCTTAGATTGAACCGCAATATCCTAGCACAAGTTCCAAGAAATGTATGCAAGTTCCAAGGTGGGGTAAAACATTTTCAGATCGAAGGATACATTGAACCTAGTCAAGTTTGAAGATCTGATGGCTATGATTGATCATGGGAAATGTGATCAAGGAGATTAAGCGGTTGGCAAATTGCTTATAAATAATGAACTGTTGATAAACAATGTATGTGGGCAAGTGTATGCACAAGGATGTTATATAGTGATTACCAAGTACAAAAGCTTGAAGACCTATTTTGAATAATAGAGTATAGAGCCCAACAGATGGACAAGATAAGTCCTATTGTATTGAGCAAATAAGAATCTTCTTTAGCATTTTAGATGTGAAGTTGCTGATAGATTTTTATTAATGATATTTTTGTAAAGTGACAGAAAATCTCTTAACCGAGTGGACTTAACAGTCTTATTTGTAAAACCCTCTAGCAAGGTGACATTCTGATTGAGTGTTTGAAATCCTTTAACAAGGTCACTTCTAACAAGGTGAAGATCCTAACAGATCTGAGGGAAATCCCTTAACCGGGTCACATTTAGCAATGTGTTTGTAATCTTTAACAAGATTTGCTTTTAACCGAGCATACTCTAGAAGAGTATATTTCTTAGTGGGTCCAAAATCCCACAATGGTTTTTCCCTATTTGGGTTTCCATGTTAAATCTGGTGTTATGAGTTTTATGATGTTTATATGCTTTTGAGTTGTATGTTTAGCAGTTTTGGTTATATTACTGAAGTATATGTTACCGAGGTTGAATCTGTTGTTTTTATGGAAGATTAAGTTTGTATGATTCACCCCTCCCCCCTCTCATCTTACTAGCTTGGCATCTGTACTTAACATTAAGTATCAGAACTATCAATTGGTATCAGAGCTTTGGACTCCGGAAGAAAAAGTTTAAAGGCACTTGAGGAAAAGATCTAAAGATGTATAAGAGGGATGCATCGAAGCTGAACAAGTCAAGTTTCTTTACATGGCATAAAAGGATGAAGTTGCATCTATCAGGAGTTGCAGAATATGTTGTATATTATCTGGAGAATGATTTCATTACACCGAGCACCTATCCATTGACAATGGAAGAGATAAAGGCAAAGAAAGAACATATCCAAGCAATGATTGAAATAACATCTGCATTGACCGACTCAAAGTTTAATGATCTAGAAGGCTGCAATGATGCAAAGGCAATGTGGGACAAGCTCATATCTGTGTATGGCAGTGATGAACATGTTCAAAGAGAAAAAGTGGACAGTCTAAGAGGAAAACTTGAATCTATGAGGATGAATGAAGGTGAGAACATAATCTAGTACAGTACAAGACTAAAGGAGATTGTCAATCAAATCAAAGGAGCAGGTGGAATTGTATGATGGGAATCTGGAAATCATCAAAGCAATATAAACATTAGCCTAGCTCAATCACAAAACTAGATTGCAGTGATAACAATCCTAAAAACATGAAAACAAGACATTCAAAATGAAATCTAAGCAAACCAAATGCAGATGTCTCCTTCATGTGGCTCCATTGTCCTTCTTTCTCCTTCAAATTGCTTTGTTTTGTGGATCTCACCTTCAAGTGCATAAGTATAATATGAAAGCAAAATTGACAAGACAAGATGATAGCATAAGGGTACTAGAAGCGTGATTGAGTCGACCTTTTTGATTGAAGAAATTCATCCAATTTATAGACAAATTGGAGAAAAGACCAGATTAGCATGAAAGTGATTTGAATGGAAATTCAAATCAAGAATGACAATTATGACAAATTGACACTTTCTATGTGAAATTGATTGATTGATAAATATGACAAATTATGACAAATTGCTATGTCAAAATTGATTGATTGACAAATATGACAAATTATGACAAATTTGCTATGTCATTCCCATGAAATTAGGAGAAATATTAGAGAAAATAGAAAATTAGATGAATTAGAAATTAGGAAATTAGAAAATTGATGAAAATTAAAAAATTAGGAATTAGGAGAAATTAGTAAATTGGAAAATTAGGTAAATTAATTAATAATTTTTCATTTATTAATTAATTCACAAAGAGAGAAGGAATTAGTTAGCCAATTAAATAAATATTTAATTGTGACAAGAAGACTTAGGATAAATAAATAAATTATTTAACCTAGAAGGAAAATGCCAAACAAGATTAAATGAATAAATCATAAAACCTTAGAAGATGAATTAGAAATGCAAGAACGACAATTAGGTCTTGACGTAGGATCGATTTGATCATGATTCTGACTTGATAAAAGACCAATGCTGATAAATGATTTGATTGATAAATGCACCAATTGACGAGGAACAATGACTAATTGATCCAAATTGACATGATTGAGAAGGACGACGATCGATGACAAATTGATCGCAAAATGACAAGATTGAAAATGACAACAATCGATGACAAATGAACACGCACATTGATGCGACAAGATAAGATCGACCAAAATCATGACTGAAGATTATTATCAACAAGACCAAATTTGAAAGCGAGACAAATGAAGAATGCAGAAGAAGGACTCGATGCTCGCAAATGATAAAGACCAAGTGTGCAACATAGAAGAAATGTTAATGCGACACAAAAACCCTAAAATAAGGCAATGCGCCAATGTTAAAGTATGACTCCGCAAGCGTTGACCAATTTTAGACGTCTACATTTTGCCCCTCTTTGAGACAATGCGATTTATAAGCATTGTTTCAAAGAACAATAATGAAAATGCCCTAGACAATAACAATAACATATGCATGCCCCCTCGAGGAATTGGCCGGAAAAATCCAGAAAAGAGGCCAAGTGATCGATAAGAATGATAGAAAATGATAGGATCAAACGGACTGCCAAGACTGATGGAAGAAATGTTAGGAAGAAGAAATTAGACGGAGGACAGTTAGAGACGAAGAAAAACTTGCTTTCACTAATGCACTTTGTAGGTGAGAACCTTTATTTAATGTAGCAAAACGGATGCATAGCATCATGGCATTGAAGGCCAGAGCTGAAACGCAACCCTTTTTGCAAAAGACAGACACATCGCACACAAGGAATGAGTGAAGCATCCTAGGGTGCATACATCAAGGGTCGAGGTATGTGCGGCGTTCACAAAGCGAACATACTTATCACAAACACCCAATGATATAGTTGCCCTAGTTTGTGACAAACATTCCACAAACAACAAACACAACAAAAAAAGGACCATGAACCATCCTGGTCACTCTAAATCACTCAGTGACATCATCAAGAAACATAGGAACATGATCGAAGATAAATCAATAAATGATAAGACTAGCTAGTTCCAACAAGTCAAACAAACATCTTGATCTTTATTGTCAAAAGTTGAAAGTGTTGATAGGACAATCATGTGGTCTGGTTTCAGGGAATGCGGTACCCCGTCTAGTGTCGAGCATACCACACCCTGTATAAGACCCATTATAGTAGTGACAAGACAAAATGATATTGATGTTGATGTTCGATTGAGAAGACAATTGTGATCAGTTTGAATGTCTCGTTTGATTGCAAAAGTTCATCTATTAATGCGTGATTTGCAATAAAGCGCAGTGTTGTGATTAAGAGTCGTTGGAGGTATGCGCAACGATCTGTCTATGCACAAAGGGATCATTTATTGCAAAATGCTTGTTTTTGGATTTTAATGTTTTTGAAAAAATTTCATTCATTGTTTTTCAGGACTTTATTTGACTTTTTTAGGGATTTATTTCAGGACATTTTTCAATTTTTATGATTTTTTCAGGACATTTTTTAATTTTTATGATTTTTTAGGACATTATTTGATTTTTTGGATTTTTTTTCAAGACATTATTTGATTTTTTTGGATTTTTTCAGGACATTATTTGATTTTTTTGGATTTTTTCAGGACATTATTTGATTTTTTTGGATTTTTTTCAGGACATTTTTCCATTTTTTTTTTTTATTATTTCAGGACATTTTTCAATTTTTTATGATTTTGCCCCCAGTGTCTAGCAAGGCAAGGAATATGATAGGTGAATAAATAGGCTTTCTGAAATGATGGTGGATACAGGGAAGACAAAGGCCTTTTATTATGGAGACAATACGGATGCAATTTTCAAGGGCTATGGCGTGATGGGACAAGAGATTGGATATGACAATGTAAAGCAGGAACATGGCATGAGGGACATGTCAAGAGGTTTTTGAAACCATGTTTAAATTTTGCATCCTTATGTCAGATCAAGATCAAGGGACAAAAAAAAGTGTATGGATAGTGATAAGATATGGATAGTGTAGGATTTTGCCAAGATCAAGGGCACAATGAAAAGCATAAAAGAGACAATAGAATGACAAGAACAAACTGTATTCTCATCAATATGCAAAATGATCAACTGGATTAACCAATACAATGAATATAGGCCTGCTTATATAGGCAAGGCCATATGGATGTATGAGCACACAAATATGACATGTGGCTCAATGAGAAACAAGGGTTGGTAGGAAATACTAAGGGTAGGTAGGAGAAATAATATAATATTCCACAAGAGGTGGATGACCCACCGAATGTGGAGTGTAACAGCAAAATAAGACCACAAAAGGTGGACTTTCTCCTACAAGTTCTATCCCTATGTGCACACTTCCCTAAGTGTCTCAAATCCAAACTACGAAGAGATGCATTATCCTAAGTTAACTTAAGTAAGTGTAATAATATCCAAAATGAATATTTATTTACACCAACACCCCCCCTTAAGTGCAACTTAGGGGAATGAAGACTCAAGTCAATAATGCAAGATGGGTCCCGGCTACTAGGCCATGATAGGTACCCATGTACAATATGCAAATGTAAGCAAAACTATGCAATGCAATCTCTCACAAACGGAGAAAGGGAGAAAACCCAGTGGGAAAAAACTCCCCCCCAAAAGAGAGATGAATGTACAAAAGACTCTCAAAGAAGAAGGACAAAACCTCACAGAGGAAAAAGTCCCCCCCATAAGAGAGGAAGGAGAAGTCAGCTAACCCCCCCTAATGACACATCTCGTACCCCCAAGAGAGCTTGCAACTGCTGGAACTTACTCTCGGTGAAAGGTTTGGTGAATATGTCGACAACTTGCTCTACTGTAGGACAATACTGCAAATCAATGACCTGCTCCTGAATGAGCTCTCGAATATAGTGCATATGAATCTCAATGTGTTTGGTCCGCTGGTGCTGAACCAAGTTCTTTGAGATGGCAATAGCACTCTGATTGTCGCAATGTAGAACTGTCGGTCGTGGAGTGGTGAATCCAAACTCTGTGAGGATCTGCTGGAGCCAAATGGTCTCAGTCGCTACGTTAACAGCACCTCAATACTCAGCCTCAATCAAAGAGAGAGAAATAGCATGTTGCTTCTTGCTCTGCCAACAAATGGGGCCCGAACCAAGGTGAAAACTGTAACCAGAAGTAGACTTACAATCAACTAGATCGCCAGCCCAATTGGAGTCTGTGTAACCAATCAAGCAAAGTCCTGTGCCTGCTGCATAGTGAATCCCATAGTGATGTGTACCCTGGATGTAATGAAGGATGTGTTTGGCGGCTTTCCAATGAAGCTCATGTGGTTCTTGCATGAAGCAGGAAACCATGCCAACTGCAAATGAAATATCAGGGCGTGTATAAGGCAAGTAGATGAGACTACCCACAAGCTGATGATACAAAGTGGCATCAATTGGTGGAGAAGAACACTAAGCCTCAAGCTTGACTCCTGAAAGAAAGGGAGTCGGAGCAGGCTTACAATCAGCCATATGAAAGCGTGCAAGTAGATCAAGAGCATACTTGGGCTGCGATAGTGTAATCCCAGAAGGTGACTGTGAAATCTCTATCCCGAGAAAGTAGTGCAAAAGACCCAAGTCAGTCATAGCAAATATGTCATGCAAAGCAGATTTGACCCTGCTAATGATGGATGAAGTGCTCCCTGTAATGATCAAGTCATCAACATAGAGCACAAGTATCAAGTGAGAGTCATCCTGTCGCAAAATGTAGACATTCGGATCAGAATGACACCTGGTGAACCCTGTGGAGAGAAGAAAGGAATCCATCTTGGCATACCAAGCCCTGGGGGCCTGCTTAAGGCCATAGAGAGATTTTCATAGTTTGCAAACCAAGGAAGTATCATGGATGAAACCTTGTGGCTGCTCCATATAAATCTCCTCATCAAGATCACCATGAAGAAAAGCACTCTTCACATCCATCTGATGTATAGCCCAACCATGAGCTACAGCAATAGCAAGTGTCAATCAAATGGAGTTCATCTTGGCTACGGGTGCAAAGGTCTCAGTATAGTCAACACCTGCAACTTGAGAGAAACCTTTCGCAACAAGCCGAGCCTTATACTTATCCACACTACCATCCGCTGCAAACTTGGTCTGATAGATCCACTTACATCAAACCATCTTTCTCCCCTTAGGGAGATGGACTAAATCCCATGTGTTGTTCCTCATCAAGGAACTATACTCTTCCTCCATAGCTTGGTCCCACTCAGGAACCCCTGATGCTTCCCTAAATGTCTATGGATCAGAAGCAATAGCAATGAATGCATGTGGAAGATCCTAATGTTGTGATCAAGTTCTCCGTGTATCTGAAGGATCCCCAACAAGAGAACCCATGGACTCAAGTGTCTGTCGAGCCCATCGAGGTCTAGGTGGACGTGGAGAATGAGACTCCTCAACTACAAGTGGACCCTGCGGAGGTGTAACCCTGTGAGTCAGAGTTGAAGGAGTCTCATCATCTGAATCACTAACATCACTATCCACAATGGAGGAAGGTGGAGGAGGTAGAGAGGCTAAGCTAGGAGAGCTTTCCTCAAAGTGAACACTCCTCTCAATGAACACCTCATGTGTCTCTAGATCCATCAATCTATATGCCTTAACACCCTTAGGATATCCAACAAATATGTAAGGCCGACTCTGAGGTTCCAATGCCTTGCATTTTTGCAGAGGTATGCGAGCCCATGTTGGACACCCAAAGACTCTAAAATGCCTCACAATTGGTTTCCTACCAACCCAAGCTTCAAAAGGAGTAATACCTTGCAAAGCTTTGTGAGGAACTCGATTCTGGATGTGTGTGGCACAACTGATAGCCTCTGCCCAAAAGGCGGGATCAAGAGAACGTGCATGTATCATACAGCTAGCCATTTCTTTAAGAGTTCTATTCTTGGGTTCTGCAACCCCATTCTGCTTTGGAGTGTATGCAATAGAATGCTGAAGATCAATCCCCTCAATTGTACAAAAATCCTCAAGTGTTTTGTTCACATATTCCCTTCCATTATCTGTACGAAGAATCTTGACCACTTTCCCTGATTGTTTCTCCACACGAGTCTTGAAGTCCTGAAATCTGTCAAATACTTCACTCTTATGAATAAGAAAGTAGACCCAAGTGAAGCGGGAGTAGTCATCAATGAAGGTGAGAACATAGCGGGCCTTACTAAATGAAGGTGCTGGAAATGGACTTGCTACATCGCTGTGAACAAGTTGAAGAACTTCCAAAGCTCTCCAAGCTTTCCCCTTATCAAACTTCTCTTCGGGATGCTTGCCCATGGAACAACCTGAACATACACCCTCTGAAAAACTAATTCGAGGTAGACCTATGACCATGTCTTTAGTGCTTAGTTGTTGAAGATAGTGGTAGTTGAGGTGACCAAACCGCTCATGCCATAGCTTACTTTCTGAATTTGAATGAGTAAGCAAGGCCCTAGAAGGTGAACTTGGCACAAAGTGGGAGAATGAATAAAGCCTTGAGTTGTCATTGACTTGTCCCACTGCTACCAAGGCATCATCATCAAGTTCCTTTACCACAACTGAATCTAGTGTAAACTCAACCTTTTTCCCATTCCCATAGTGAGTGATTTGGTAGATGGAGAGAAGGTTGGTAGACAAGTTAGGAACATAGAGAACATTCTCAAATGTTCCATCATCCATGTCAACTGAACCTTTCCCTTCAACCTCTACTTGTGTATCATCACCTATGTAAATGTGAGGTACCTTAGATGGCTCCAATGAAGAAAACTACTCCCTTGTAGAACCCATGTGATATGAGGCACCCGCGTCAAGTATCCATTGCTGTGAAGAACCTGTTGTAGCCACAAATGCTTGCCCTTTTCCCTTAGACTATGAGGAAGAGGAAGGAGATGAATCCTTCTTTGTGTAGGCGGATGGCAAGTTGATGTTGTTTTTCTTGAGAAGATTAGTTAACTCATCAACTTGCTTTGCGTGGCATCAATGCTCATCATGACCATACTTCTTGCAATATGCACAAGTTGGTTTATCCTTCTTAGGTGGTGTCCCCTTCTTGGAAGAGGATGAAAAATTGCCTTGTGATGGAGAGGATGATTGTCCTTTTTCCTGGTGTGGCTTAGACTTAGAGTGCTTCTTCTTCTTGTTGGAATCTTTGCCTTGACTTCCTTGATTCCCTTGATTAGCCACCAAAGCCTTGGACTTTGAAGACTTGAGAAACCCCATGTTCAACAACTTAGATTGTTCCAATATCAACATTTCTATGAAAGCATCAAATGAAGGCATAACATAAGAACTCCCCACTGTCAAACGATGAGTTTGGAAGCTAGATACAAATGTTGCATATTCTGGTGCAAGCTTGTCCAACAAGTTGAATATCAACTGAGCATCCTTTTTGTCAATTCCACAATCCTTAAGCTTTGCTCTTAGCTCATTTGCTTTGGTGACATAATCTTGGATTGTATCAAAACTCTTGGGATCCAAGTTGGTGAGCTCTATGTCAATCTGATAGCCTCTAATTTCATCAACTTGTCCATAAAATTTCTTAAACATATCCCAAGCCTCTTTGATTGTTTTACACTTCTCAATGTGAAAAATGAGGTCATCTGATACATACTTGCGCAAGGTTCCAAGAGCCATGCAATTCTTTGTGAGCCATTCTAATTGAGCATTTGGATCAACCTTAGGATCAGGTGGTGTTGTTATTGTTCCATCTATGTAATGTGTGAGACCCTTTTCCATTAATTTACTCCATACTTTAATTTTCCATGATGCATAATTATGTGGAGTTAAAGGTGGAAATTTATTAGGACTCATTGCAACAAAAAATGGAAAGAGCACAAAGAGAGGCACAATCACACAAGACACCCCCCCAAATTCACTCAATCAAAGAACCCCCCCCCAAAAGTGATGATTTTGGCACTTTATAAGTAGTGCGTATACAATGGACCACTTGCAAAAAATGGCAAAAAGGACTTCTGATTTACAATTTTACAACTGCCTCAATAAGGCCAAAAGAGACTTAAACTGATAATGCAAGAGATCTAACTAAGATCCAAGCAATTTACAAGTACCTAATAGGCCAAATAAGACCAATATCTGAAAGTACAATTTCCACTCAAAATATCTAAAATCTGATCATAGATTATGAAATTAGACAAAAAAATATGCACTTTCAAAAAAAACGGCACCCGAAAAGGAGGTCGTATGAGCTCAAACAAGGCCTTTGAAGTTGCAGAATTGACGATTGGACAGGTACAGCTGCGAGAATCCAAAAATTCTGAAAAACCTATGCACCAAAATTAGAAAATAACCACACCACTGCAAAGATCATGAAATTTTATCCCATTTCAAAAAAAATTGCACCAAAAAAGGAGCAAAAATGAGCAAGTTATGGCCTTTCAAAGTTGGACTGCAAAACTGAAAAGCCCAATGGAGAGGGGTCAAAAAAATTTCAAAAAGCTGCTGATGTGGCACTGATGTCAGCAATTCACTATGTTAAATTTGATGGACGTATGACCGTCATGAAAACTTTGCCTCCCTACTGACTAGGCGTTTGTACTGTACGGACTGCTGACTGGGCAGGTGACTATGCAGGGCGTACGGATCTGACATGGCACTGTGCAGGTGTACGGTTTTGTCCGCGGGCCAGTGGCCGCCTGCCACATGGTGGATGCGGGGCCATCTGTCTTGGTGGTCGCCGGAGAGGAGGGAGCGGCCGGAGCCAAGGGGGTCGGCGGTGGGCCGGGAGCTGAGGCTGCCGGCGGCGGTGGCTGGGTCCCGATCGGCGGGAGGAGACCTGGGCGCCGATGACGGTAGCGAGCGGCAGCGAGCGGGGCGCGATGGAAGCCGGGCGACGTGGACCTGCACGGGCGGTGATGGCGGCGTACACGGCAGGTACGTGTCAGCGGCAGGATCTGCAACCTACAAGGTACTGCAGAGTATGAGGGGTCTGCGAACCCCCAAATCCAAAAAGAATTTTTTTTTTTTTTTATTTTTTTTTTTTAATCACTTTTTGATTTTTCGACCCTTTTTTTGAAAAAAAAAAAATTTGAAAAAAATTTCGAAATCTGTACGATAATAGCCAAAATGGGGAAAAAAAAATTTCTCACCAAAATAGAAAATTAGATGAATTAGAAATTAGGAAATTAGAAAATTGATGAAAATTAGAAAATTAGGAATTAGGAGAAATTAGTAAATTGGAAAATTAGGTAAATTAATTAATAATTTTTCATTTATTAATTAATTCACAAAGAGAGAAGGAATTAGTTAGCCAATTAAATAAATATTTAATTGTGACAAGAAGACTTAGGATAAATAAATAAATTATTTAACCTAGAAGGAAAATGCCAAACAAGATTAAATGAATAAATCATAAAACCTTAGAAGATGAATTAGAAATGCAAGAACGACAATTAGGTCTTGACATAGGATCGATTTGATCATGATTCTGACTTGATAAAAGACCAATGCTGATAAATGATTTGATTGATAAATGCGCCAATTGACAAGGAACAATGACTAATTGATCCAAATTGACATGATTGAGAAGGACGACGATCGATGACAAATCGATCGCAAAATGACAAGATTGAAAATTACAACAATCGATGACAAATGAACACGCACATTGATGCGACAGGATAAGATCGACCAAAATCATGATTGAAGATTATTATCAACAAGACCAAATTTGAAAGCGAGACAAATGAAGAATGCAAAAGAAGGACTCGATGCTCGCAAATGATAAAGACCAAGTGCGCAACATAGAAGAAATGTTAATGCGACGCAAAAACCCTAAAATAAGGCAATGCGCCAATGTTAAAGTATGACTCTGCAAGCGTTGACCAGTTTTAGACGTCTACATGAACTATTGAAGAAAAGGATATAACAAGTAAGTTGTTAAGAACCCTTCTACCAGCTTATGCAATCCAAGTCTCTGCAATCAATGAATTGAGGTTTGTACCCAATATGCCAATTTCTTTGCATGCTACTATTCGCAAGCTACATGCATTTGAGTTAAGTAATTTTGATAACAGTGGGTCTTCGGTAAATAAAGTTGAATCTGCATTTAGTTATTTTCATATTGGTGAATCTTATGATTACAATGATAGAATGAGTAAGTACACTAAAGGGGATCACAATGGACCAAGTGAAAGATTTCGCAAGAACATGGAAGAAGTACATAAACTGTATGAGGAAATCAGAAAGCAAGAAGAATTTGAAGCACCATTAGCCAGAAGGTTACCGAGAGGCAAAGGTAAGTATAAAGGAAAACTACCTTTGAAATGTTTCAATTGTGATAAGATAGGACATATGGATTCTAACTGTCCTTACAAAGAATCTACTAAAAAGAGAGATTGCCGAGATGGCAGACAAAAAGATTGTTAGGTCCCAGAGACAACTGAGAGGGGGGGTGAATCAGTTGTCTAATATATTCAAACCAAGAACCAATTAACCAACTTAATGCTTAATATCGGTAAACCAGTTAAGTATGCCAGTAGATAGTGTTAATAGTAAATTGCTATACCGATAAGTATTAATGCATGAAACATAAACATAAAGTCATCCACAACACATAACACCAATATTTGTATGTGGAAACCCTATAAGGGGAAAAACCACAGTGGGAAACCTTACCCACAATAAGATGATACTACTAGAGATAGTAAGTGTACATAAATGGGGTCTACACATGTAGAAAGGCCAACAGCTTAGAGCTCACTGCTCAATCAAAAAATGGGAGTCACATTGACTACAGTTGGATGGTTAAATCCAATAAGAATGTACTGCACAAAATAGCATCTTCATATGTTGGATTCAGTACCGGTGTAATGCTGATATGCTTATACAAAAACCTAGCTTCACCTTCAAATGATGTCTTCATGTATTCCTCTGCTTAATCTGGCATATACCTTCACTCAATTCTTTTTCGCATTTCACATTTGATCTTACAAATAAGATCTTACATTTATACCATAACCTAAGACCAATTTTAGTAGGTCAGCTCTACAAGATATTATAATAAAATCATTTTACATACAATATAATATCCGATGCAATATTCAATTAGACATGTCGGCTTAATGTATTTACATCAATAATAAATCATCTCCATAGTGTGCCATGCTGATCTGGAAAAGATAAACCTGTCGGTGTAACCCTAGATAACCTGGACCTATTTGTCGGTAAAAGAAAATATGCAAATATGAATATACCAATGATCAATTCTTCAAATCAAAGTGTCCACACGATGTCTTTGACATTACCAAGTGTCTTCCATATCATTCCAGGTACCGGTGAACATTATATCCTACCGGTGAACCATATACCAGTAACTGTTGCAATAGTTACTTGCTTGTCGATGAATGTTGTCGGATCTCCAAAGTGCTTGTTTTCAGTAGGTGTTGACATCAATGACAAAACCATACCAAAATACCAACAAAGATAATCATTACAGAGGACACCGAGATTTCAGGAGAAGAGATAGAAAGTCATGCCTAATAGCTGATGAGGAATCCAATGATGATATATCAGATGAAACTGATACAGAAGAAGTAGTTTATGTGGCTATCAAAGATGGATCAGATGAAGAAAGGTATGAAGAAAAATTCCTAATATCTCACATTAATACTAATGATTCTTGGATCATAGATAGTGGATGTTCACATCACATGACAGGTGATAAACACAATTTTGTTATGTTAGAAGATTATGATGGAGGCTATGTAAGATTTGGTAATGATGCACCATGTCTGGTAAAAGGTAAAGGATCTATAACACTTCTTGACAATGCAAAATGCAATGATGTTTATTGGGTTGAAGGTTTGAAATACAATTTGTTGAGTGTAGCACAACTAAACAACACAGGTTACCAAATAGAATTTTAGAAAGGAATTGTCAAAGTTCATGACAAGCATGGAAAGTTAGTTGCTACCGAGACACAAACAAAAAGTAACACATTTCACCTTGACTCAACTCGGAACAAGTGTTTGTATGCAAAGATAGATGATACCTGGTTATGGCATAAAAGGTTTTGTCATGTAAATTTTCATAATCTGATCAAAATAAGCAAGAAGCACCGAGTAAGAGGTCTACCGAGTTTGGAAAAACCTGAGAATGCTATGTGTCGAGGATGCCAGATGGGTAAAATGACAAGATCAAGCTTTACAAGTAAGTCCTACACTTCTAAGGGAATTTTAGATCTTGTACACACTGATCTTTGTGGTCCTATGAAAGTTCAAAGTTACTATGGCGATAAATATTTCATATATTATTTATGGATGATTACTCAAGGATGATGTCAGTTATGTTTTTAAAAGAAAAATCAGAAGCTTTTCAAATGTTTAAATGGTACAAGGCAAGAGTTGAAAATGAAATAGGAAGACAACTGAAATGTCTTAGATCAGACAGAGGAGGAGAGTTCACATCTGATGAGTTCAACTTATTCTGCAATGATCATGGTATAAAAAGACAAGTCTCTGCACCGAGAACTCCACAACAAAATGGAATTGCTGAGAGAAGAAATAGATCTATTGTAGATTGTGCCAGAACCCTGACGATTGAAAAGAAAGTGTCACAGACATTTTCAAGAGAAGCAATAAGCACAGTAGTTTACACCCTGAACTGAGTACAACTGAAGAAAGGAACTTTGAAGACACCATATGAAATCTGGTATGACAAGAAACCTAATGTAAGTTATTTTAAAATCTTTGGAAGTAGATGCTATGTTCACAAAGATGATAGAAATGGAAAGTTTGATCAAAAAAGTGAAGATTAGATAAATGCTATGACAGAAGAGATTGATCAAATCAAGAAGAATGACACATGGACACTGGTCCCAAGACCGAAGGACAAAAATGTAATTGGTACAAAGTGGATTTTCAAAAACAAGATGAATGAAAAAGGTGAGGTCATTCGAAATAAAGCAAGACTAGTTTGCAAAGGTTATGCCCAAAAAAAGGAATTGCTTATGGTGAGACTTTTGCACTTGTGGCAAGACTTGAAGGAGTAAGAACATTGTTGGCATATGTTGCTTACAAGAATTTCAAGGTATATCAAATGGATGTCAAATCTGCATTTCTGAATGGTATATTAGAGGAAGAAGTTTTTATTGAACAACCTGAAGGATTTGTTGAAGACAAGAATAATGATCAGGTATGTAAATTGAACAAAGCATTATATGGTTTGAAACAAGCACCTAGAGCATGGTATGAAAGATTGCACTCTTATTTAATCAAGATTGGTTTTATAAGGACAAGTGAAAACAGTAATATGTACATGAAGAATGATGAAAACGGAATATTGATCTCAGCCATATTTGTTGATGATATTATCTTTTGTGGAAATGACTCTCTATGCAAGAAATTTGGAAATGAAATGAGCAAAGAATTTGAGATGTCATTAATCAGTGAGATAAAGTATTTTATAGGTTTACAGATACTACAAATGAAAAATGAGATTTTCATTACTCAATCCAAATACATAAAGGAAATCTTGAAGAAATTTGGAATGGAGGATTCAAAACCAGTAACTACTCCTATGACTACCAACTGTAAATTATCAAAGAATGATGAATCTGCATCTGTTGATGAGACACTTTACCGATCCATGATTGGAAAGCTACAATATGTTGTTCACAGCAGGCCAGATATAGCACATGTAGTAGGTATGGTTGCAAGATTCTCTGCAGATCTCAAGGAAACACATATGACAGCAATCAAGAGAATTTTCGGATACTTGAAAGGCATTGAAGATTATGGCTTAGCATATCAGAAAGGAAATGTTTTTTATTTGAAAGTTTATACTGATGCTAATTGGGCAGGCAACATTGATGACAGGAAAAGCACAAGTGGAGGAGCTTTCTTTTTAGGAGAAAGACTAGTGAGTTGGCTTAGCAAGAAACAAGGATGTGTTTCACAGTCAACAGCAACAGTTGAATACGTTGCTGCAGCATTGAATTATACCAATATAGCATGGATCAAACAATTGTTGGAAGGTATAAATGAGCAAGTTACTGAGCTAGTAACTATATTCTATGACAATACTAGTGCCATTAACATTTCAAAGAATCTTGTTATGCACTCTAAGACAAATCACATCTCTATCAAATATCATTATCTTAGAGAAGAAGCTCAAGAGAAGAAAGTGGTGTTGGAGTTTGTTAGCACAAACGAACAAATAGCAGATATCTTCACCAAGCCACTGCCAAGGGACACTTTTGAGTATATCAAAAGTAAGTTAGGGGTCCTACCCCTATCTTCCATTCACTGACCAAGTTTGGTGAAAGCATCAATTCAACGACTCTACAGAATATCTTTTAGGAGTTGATGTTGATTTACACACTTTAGGATGTTTTCTAAAGGTGTGTAGGAAACAATAACATGGAATAGAAATTGAAGACAAAATGCTCTGACCAAGACTAAGTTGACACACAACAGCAAGAAATCACTTCATACAGGAAGAAATTATGTTTTAGTTCTTTACTTTTTGGCATTGTTGTCAAAGGGGGAGAAGACTGAAGAAAAGGGGAGAAGACTAATGTATGGGGGAGAAGACTGAAGAAAAGGGGAGAAGACTAATGTATGGGGGAGAAGACTGATGATAGGGGGAGAGCATTTCAGCATTTTAGAACAGCAATCCGAATCAATTAGGTTAAATCAATTGGTTTTGCCATCAATGCCAAAGGGGGAGATTGTTGGCATTATAACAAACAAAGGGAGATTGTTGGCATTTCAATAAGGATATTGAGAAGGTTGTTGATGATTATGGACATAACTGATTAAGGATGTTTACTGTCTTAATATTATTATTTTGTCATTGATGTCAAGAAATTGATCTTCTAATTCAGTATGATGTTGCCATATCTTAAGAAGTATGATTTGATGAGTATAAAGATGTCGGTAAAAGACATAGAAAGAATGTGATGAATAAGGGGAGGAATAAGTTATTCAATGGGCAACTATTACCGAGTTAGACAATGATGAGATCATGATGTTTTGATTGTTTTGATATCCTACATATGTTGTTGATTGTAAGGTTGATACTATACTATGTTACCGAGCAAAGAACCTAGTCGGTAAACCCTAAGGAACCTAATCGGTAAACCCTAAGGTTATCGCTATCGGTTAATGAAGGTAGAATGTCTACTGAGTGAAGTTTAGTATTTACTGAGTTGCGATCGAGTAATAACAGAATGCATTAAATGAATAAAAGCATTATTTAATGAAGGAAGTTGATGAGCTGGTTATGATTAAATGATTGGTATGTCATGTATTAAGTTTGTTAAAGAATCTATGGCAAAGGAAAATCGGCAGGAAGATCTATAGCTCAGATTGAACTGCAATACCCTAGCACAAGTTCCAAGGCGGGGTAAAACATTTTCAAATCGAAGGAGACATTGAACCTAGTCAAGTTTGAAGATATGATGGCTATGATTGATCATGGAAAATGTGATCAAGGAGATTAAGCGGTTGGCAAATTGCTTATAAATAATGAACTGTTGATAAACAATGTATGTAGGCAACTATGTGCACAGGGATGCTACATAGTGATTACCGAGCACAGAAGCTTGAAGACCTGTTTTGAATAATAGAGTATAGAGCCCATTAGATGGACAAGATAAGTCCTATTGTATTGAGCAAATAAGAATCTGCTTTAGCATTTTACATGTGAAGTTGCAGATAGATTTTTATTGCTATTATTTTGTAAAGTGACAGAAAATCTCTTAACCGAGTGGACTTAACAATCTTATTTGTAAAACCCTCTAGCAAGGTGACATTCTGATTGAGTGTTTGAAATCCTTTAACAAGGTCACTTCTAACAAGGTGAAGAACCTAACAGATCTGAGGGAAATCCCTTAACCGGGTCACATTTAGCAATGTGTTTGTAATCTTTAACATGATTTGCTTTTAACTAAGCATACTCTAGAAGAGTATATTTCTTAGTGGGTCTGAAATCCCACAATGGTTTTTCCCTATTTGGGTTTCCACGTTAAATTTGGTGTTATGAGTTTTATGATGTTTATATGCTTTTGAGTTTGTATGTTTAGCAGTTTTGGTTATATTACTGAAGTATATGATACCGAAGTTGAATCTATTGTTTTTATGGAAGATTAAGTTTGTATGATTCACCCCCCCCCCCCACCTCTCATCTTATTAGCTTGGCATCTGTACTTAACATTAAGTATCAGAACTATCATTTAGTTCATTCCCCACTTCATTGGTGAGTTCTTCCTCCACCCATCCAATCTGAGACTGTTTCTCCTTATCCGGGTCATTGGACTCCAAGGCTTTTAGAGGCTTATCCACTTTTTTCCAAACCTTAGTTTGGAGGTAGGGTTTACCCTCGATACTTGGATATTTTTTAGCCCAATGTCCAACTTTTTTACAATGAAAACAAGCAAAGGGGATAGTTTCAAAAACAATATTCTGCTTCCACTTCCCCAGTTTAGATTATATCTCTATTTCTTCTAGCATATTCGTGTCAAGTCCAACTCCAACACAAATCCTAGCATAAATCAGCCTTCTTCTTGATGTCATGATCTGGTCAATAGCGATAAGCTCCCTGAAGGTATTGGCTATCCCTGCAAAAACATCTTTCTCCCAGAATTCCATTGGAAGCCCAGGGATCTTGACCCACATCAGGACTTAGACCAATAAATTCTTCCCCTTTGCCACATTAGGGTGCCACTTCTGGATGTACATGATGTATTTGCCTATTGCCCAAGACCCACTACAGAGAATGTTTCTTCTATCCTCATCGCAAGAAAAAGAAAAGGATAGACAGCCTTTGTTCATTGCTACCACCTCAAGCTAACCTTTCAAGAGCCACTTTCTTTTGACAAATCCACGAACTATTTCTATTTTAGGTCTAGACCCAAAAAAATTACCGATCAATGTATTTTCCATTCTAGCAATGTTTTGGTCTATGATTTGATCTGGAACAATGATAGCAAACTTTCCCTTAGACACATTCAAGGTGTTTTTAATAGGAGGCGATGAGGACTTACCTTTAGGTTTAACCCCGAACATAGAGGTCCACTTACGTGTCTGTCCATTCAAATTGGGCCCCCCCTTAACATCCGTTGATGAAAGATCCTTTTCTGGATGATCTTTTCCTTCCACCGTGTTCTTCGAACCCCTAGTTGCTTGCTGTCCTTGGGCTCCTTCCGAGTTGCCATCTTCTATTTTTGAAGTTTGAACCTACCCTTTCCCGCTCTCATCTGCTAGCCTCTCTTCACGTGGTGTTGGTCCTTCCCTTGGGTCCCCCAAATCCAAGGGATCATCAGGATCCTTAGTATATGGACCCCCTCCATTTGCAGGAATCTTTGAGTCATCTGCCTCATGTTGTCCCGACGTCGATCCAGAACTCCCGCTCAAATTAAGACCTTGTTTGTTGCTAAGCCTCTCTCAATGAATTCCTTAAAAGTGGACAAACAAGCTTTCATCAAGTCATAACCAATTTATCTCTTGACATTATGTGTAAACATCTCTACCATTTGTTTTTGTGGACTTTTGCACGAGCATCTGTTGGCTAAATTCCTCTATCTTTGAAAGAATGATGAAAATGACTCCCCATCTTTATGTTTGGTATTGCACAAAGTGGCAACTAATATATTTGTCTCTATGTTATATGAGAAATGTTGGATAAATGCCTCTGTTAAGTCACCCCATGACTTGATTCCAAGTGGAAGTTGGTAGAACCATTCCATAGCTTGTTCACCTAAGCTTTGTGGAAACAATCTCATCAAGTATGTTTCTTCTGTTGGTTTTGGTGTATTGATGTCCTCCATATTCTTTTGTAAGTCCTTGATCTGTTGTTCCAAATTGTTTTTGGGTTGATATTGACTTCTTGGACCATATCCCATGCCTGAGCCACCATGTGGAGGATGAGGATATTGCATGTATGAATGTTTTTGATCGTAAACATGCTCATATGGAGGGGGTCTATAATGATGATGTGTGTAGGTACCTTCTAATATAGGGCCATAATGAGGATTGGAATGTCTGTTTATACCAAGTTCTAAAGGCATATCATGAGTTTGCTTTTGTGTATTGCCCCCAAATTTGACACGGGGTTTTCTTGTGTCCAAATTTTGAGCATGCCTCTGGGTATCCAAGTGCTTTTCATGTTCACCTATTGTTTTGTTGTTTGTGCTTTGTCTCTTAGTAATGCTATGACCTGTCCAAGGATATGAGGACACCGTGAGTCTAGTATGAACTAGGGCATTCCTTGTTTGCAAGTATGTTTGTTCACCTAAGCTTTGTGGAAACAATCTCGTCAAGTATGCTTCTTATGTTGGTTTTGGTTTATTGATGTCCTCCATCTTCTTTTGTAAGTCCTTGATCTGTTGTTCCAAAAAAAATTTGGGTTGACATTGACTTCTTGGACCATATCCCATGCCTGAGCCACCATGTGGAGGATGAGGATAATGCATGTATGAATGGTATTGATCGTAAACACGTTCATATGGAGGGGGTCTATAATGATGATGTGTATAGGGACCTTCTGATATAGTGCCATAATGAGGATTGGAATGTCTATTTATACCATGTTCTATAGGCATATCATGAGTTTTCTTTTGTGTATTGCCCCCAAATTTGAACGGGGTTTTCTTGTGCCCAAATTTTGAGCATGCCTCTGGGTATCCAAGCGCTTTTGATGTTCACCTATTGTTTTGTTGTTTGTGGATTATCTCTTAGTAATTCTATGACCTGTCTAAGGATATGAGGACACAGTGAGTCTAGTATGAATTGGGGCATTCCTTGGTTGCAACTATCGGATCTCCATACAAACAGGTACAATGACTTTCTGGGTCAAACCTATATTTGGATTGTCATAACCTATTTTCCATAATAAATCTCAATGATGATAAAGCACAAAAATCTCTATCCTATTCTAGGGCCTCTGCTTGAGTGTATCTTCTTGAGTAGTTTCCTGATTGGCAACGTATGTCCTATCACAGAATTGTCAATCCCAACCCTATTTGTTATCCTTGTCTTCCCTAGAGGACCTATTTGCTTTGACCTTGAAGACGTAAACACCCTTTTAAAAATACACAAATGTGCCTTCCCTGCACACACACACCTAAAACACACAGACGTGACTGTATCTTGCATAAACGCACCTTCTCAATATAGACACACTTGCATCTGGCACAAACATCTTTGAAATCATAGATGTGTTTAAACTAGAAACAGATGCGCCTATCCTTCCCAAACGTGCCTGGCACCAACATACGCACCTTAAAGTTTTTTTCCCCCTGCTTGAAATTTTCTATCCCTACCTAACATGCATTTATGACAAAAATTAATACACCAAAGTACAAGGAGGTTTTGTGGTACTCACTAGCTCTCCTGCATTTGCTAGCCTCTGATATCGGCGAACACGGTTGAATCTGTGCACCAATGTCATCTTTCCTGACTTCTCTTCTCTTTACTCTCTCTGCACTTTGATCTCTTAGGTATGTGGATGCCAATGAGGATGTTTTCCCTCGTAGTCTATCTTATAGGCTACCCTAGCCCTAGTCTCTTGCGTTAGTCTTCTTTATCTCGTGACTATGTCACTCTATCCTATCTTGTCAGTCCTTTCTAGCCTTTCTTTATTATCGAGAGATTGTCTGTGATCTTTTCAAGCGTATTCATCCAATCTCTCGAGGGGGCATATCATTCTCGTCATGGGGCAACTTTGTATCAGTTTATCATATCTTCTTTTAGCCAACGTGACAAGATACATTGTCTCAAAGAGGGCCAAAATGAAGACACCTAAAATTGTCATGTCTTATTAAATAAATATTTTATTTATTTAATTATTTTATCCTAAGTCTTATATTAATTAAATAAATATTTATTTAATTCATTCATTCATTAAATAAATATTTAATTAATTCATTCATTCATTAATCCTCTTCTAAGCCTTTTTCCACATTTAAATAAATAATTTTATTTATTTAAATTATCTTTTTCCTAAATTAAATAAATATTTTATTTATTTAATTGATCCCACTTCCTCTATTAATTAAATAAATATTTATTTATTTAATTAATTCATTAGACTTTTCTACCCATGACACATGTCATTCATCTCTTAATTCCTACACTAACTACCCCCTTTATTATTTAATTATTTCTTCTACCTGCCATTTAATCCTAGCCGACCCTTTATCTTTACATCTCTTAATCTTATCCCTCCATTTCCTATAGTGTCATCTATATAAGAGGATACTCTCCTCCATTATCAACCCTAATCATTATATTCATCTAGGGAGCATTCTAATCAATCTTATGCGATCAAGCTATCAACCACATTTCCATTCTTTGTTGAGCTCTTGTGCACACATAAAATCTAAGAGCAAATATATCAAGCAAGATCAATGGAGATAGGAAGAATGGAGATTCAAACCCTAGTGGACATGTGATGGTATAATCTTTTTTATTTTGTTGGTTTGCATTGTCTTAGATAATCTTCATATGTTATGATGGATCTTTGTTGTTGTTAGGCTAGGGTTTTGTGGTTGAATTCATTTATTATTTCAATATTATTGTTTCCATTATCCACTTTTCACCATACACATTTTGCACGACCATTGGAGGGAGAGATAGGAGACACGCATTGAGTGGTGGGGTCATGGGTCCTCCACCACCACCAGATAGAGGGGGCATGAGAGATGATTTTGGGGCGGTGATTTCCAGGGCTCAGACTCCATCGAGGTCGGTTGGCTCTGAGGGAGGGAGTTTATCATAGTCTTAAATGGATCCCTAAGTATCAATTTTTGTACCATTTTTGTATGATGATGTAAATACCTTCGAGTGATTGTAGCCATATGATTTTGACATCATTGAATCATGACACTTATGATTTTTTAGATATATATATGAGATGATTCATCCTTTCGACAGCTATATGCATATGTACCTATGTGATGTTGCTTCTATGTGATGCATGTTTATATGTGTTAATAAAATTTATGATTCTATAATGTATGAATGCGTATAAGATACATGTATCTATGATGTTTAATTATGATAGGAATGCAGATATATATACATGATGAAATGCGATATTTTTGTTCTTTTATGTTTTATATGTTATGCAAATGTGAATGTATGAAATGCAGATGAATATGATAATGCGAATAATTATTTACATGATGAGAATATAAAATGTGCTAACATGTGTTGTGTTATTATTTTGGCATTTTATGTTTTATATGAGAATGCATATAGTAACTAATGATATATGCAAAATGCAGTGCGATTGTGATATCTATATGTATGTATGAAACACTAATATGTGGTAATGCAGGTGCAATCTACATGAAATGCAAATAGTTTTGGCGTGTTATTTTACTCAGTCATGTGATAGCGGGCTACACGAAATCTGGAAAGACGATGGAGGTCAATCACGAAAAGGGGATGGAAGATAGAAGATATGGAAGTGAAAAATATTCTTGTGCTTTATCATCATTGATCTTTATTATGGCAAATAGGTTATGACAATCGAGGTATAGGTTCGACCCAGAAAGGCATTGTACCCGTTTGCATGGAGATCAAATAGTCACAAACAAGGAATGTCCCAGTTCATACTAGACTCATATTGTCCTCATATCCTTGGAAAAGTTATACATTACTAAGAGACAATCCACAGACAACAAAACAATAGGTGAACATATCCCATCCTCACCTTTCTAGTCAAAGACATTCTGGAGATAGAACCTCTAGTCAGAGACATCCCAAAAAAGCTAAAAGACATGTGACCAAAAGATAAAGTCAAAAGAAAACCAAGACTCGACACCAACATCCACTGCAGTCCTCAAGTTTAGTGTCTCTTGTCACTTGTATAAGTCTATTTGATTTTGGTCACAATGTTTACTTTCATAAAAAGGATAGATAGTACCGAACCATAATGTTGTTTGAGTCTGTTGAAAGATTTGATTTGTTGAAGCCCATTGCTGCTATTTACATCTCATCTGAAACTGATCAAAATGGAAAAGACAAAACTTTATTGCAGATCTGTGATGTAAGTGTTTATTTATTGTGGATTGGGCACAGATAGACTAAAGAAAACTAGAAGAAACTCTACTCCTCGGAATGTGTGATGCTCTTAGTTCCACACCCATCACTACACTTAGGATTTGCCCTAGCCACAAATAGTAGCTGATTTATTGTGGATGAAAAGGGGTGAAAATGAATTATTATTATGAATGGCTAACCAATCTAAGGTAGATCAATAACAAGCCATGATGGGAATGGGTAAGTTTATTATGGATGGATAGGGGTGAAAGGAATGGATTATTATGAATGGCTAACCAAACTTAGGTAGATCAATAACAAGTCATGATGGGAATGGGTAAGTTTATTATGGATGGATAGATTGTGAGTGTATGCAAAGTGAAGGGATGTGATTGAATCCTAAAGGAGGGAGGAGCAATGTCTCTACACATGGTGTCAGTAACCCGGTTTTCACCATGGTACTTGCCCAGGGCGCCACCGAAGTGGTTTTCACCATTGGACGAATTTATTTCTTTATTTTGTTTGGATTTTTTTTTGTGTCACAAGGCACCTGTTTGCTAGGTTTTCACCAAGTAATGATTTTTTATTTTTTATGATTTTTTTGTATTTTTGATCATTTTTTATTTTTTTTGTATTTTTTATATATTTTTTTTTTTTTTGTATTGTTGATATTTTTTTTATTTCTTTTGTATTTTTTATGTTTTTGGTTTTTTTTGTATCTTTGAATTGGGATACTTTGAAGAGCTATGTGTAAAACCTGTGAAGATGCATGTTGTTGATCGGATCTTCCAAAGGTTCTCCATCTAGGGTCAAAAGTTGATATGCACCTAATCCGTAGACTATTGTGATGACATAATGACCAAGCCAATTGGATTGAAATTTTCCTTTCTTCTCTTGGTCCTGTTGATTTCTTGGATTCTACTTGAGAACTAAGTCACCTACCTCAAATGTGTGATGCTTTACCATATGATTGTAACTGCTTTGTTCCTTAACTGAATAATGTGTAGCTCGAGTGACTGTCTTCTTTTATAAAGTAACTGAGAGAATTACTAGCATGTGGACTACACACGCCCATATGTGTGTCACCTAAAGAATTTTGGGCATCCCTGACAACAAATTCCTTCGAGGAAGTTCCATTAAAGGTCTATTGACATGATGTATTGCCAAAAGGGAATGGATGTGTGGAGAAAGTGGATGAGTTATGAAGGCTTATGATTGCAAAAAGAAGTGAAAGTAGGATGGCATGATGGAGACTTAGGATCAACAAGTATTCTTTTTGAATTGAAATTGTAGAAATTTCGCCCCCAGTTATTTTGATATTAGGGGAGATCATCTCTTGCTCTTTTTCTTTCATAGGATTTTTATCCTTGACCTTGATTTTTGTAGAGTCCAATAGCTTTTGATTTTGATTTGGACTAGAGGACTTTCCTTTATTTTTGAATTTTAGATTTTTCTTTTCATAACTTCATTTTTTATCCCCAATGAGTATGGGCTTTTGTGATTGTTGTTGATCCAACACTGGGAGATAAGTGGAAATGGAATGAATGGATGAAATGGTAAAGCTATGTGAGTTATCAAGAGGGATGATGATACACTCAATAGATTCCTCGTTGGAACCACTCTTAGGACTATTGATATCAAGAGCTTCTTGCACCACTAGAGGAGATTTGCATTCAGACTTAGTAGTCACAATGCTAGGTGTCTCACACCCAATTCCTTGGCATTACAAATTGTTTGTAGGTTTTTCATGTCGACCAAATACCTTAGGAAATAATGGGAGTTGATCAACATGAAAGATATACTCACCACATCCCATATCTTTAATCGTGAACTTTTCTTTGAGCTCTGTTTGTTTGGATGCTGAAGCTATCAAGGATTTTGGATCCACATATGTTGATGAAGGAATAGCCTCTTGATTGACTGGTATTGTTATTTTTTATCTATGTCACAAGTTTCGCAGGTTGTTGCAATATATGAACAGATTCAAGCCGCCTTTGACGGTCACTTCAACTCCATTGTATGGGAATTTGATACATTAATAATATGTTGAGGGAACGACTCTTATTTTGTGAATCCATGGGCGTCCCAAGATTGTATTGTATGTGAGATCTAGATCAAGGACTTGACAAACCACATCCTTAGTTACTGGCCCAACTCTAAGAGATAAAGTGACTATGCCTTTAGATGAATGCTCTGCATCATCATATGCCTTGATGGTAATTTTGTTTGTAGAATTCACAACTTTATCTGAGTATCCCAATTGTGTTATTGTGTTCAAAGTATATATATTGAGACCAGATCCCCCATCTATCAGGACTCGTTTGATGCATTTTTTATAGATAAAGGCTTCAATATGTAGAGGTGCATTATGAGGATAGGTTACGGATGCCTCATCGGATTCTGTAAATGTGAGGGTATGTGGAACAAAAAGGTATCCCACCATGGCTTGAAACTGGTCCATGTTCATATCAGTGGGTACATAAGTTTCTCTTAGGACTTTGTCAAGTATGGCTTTATGCAAAGGAGAGATATGTAATAGTTCAAGGATTGAGATAAGTGCGAGTGTCTTCCCAAACTGTTCTACTAGGTTGTACTCAGGTTTGGCCGAAGATGAAGTGGTGGTTTTAGCTAGAGCACCTTGCAGGGTGACCTTACCTTGATGAGTTATGAAATTACATTTAGAGGTGGATTCAGAAGAAGGTACAATTCCTTTTAGGACAACTTTGGTTCTTTGGGTATAACTTCCAAGCATTTTGTCCTTTACGATAATAGTAGAAACATGGTTGTCCATTGAAAAGTAGTTAATGGTTGAATCATAGTCATAGGACAGTTTGGTATAGTTGGCTTGATTATCTGTGGCTTTGGCTTTTCCCTTGTCATGTTTAGGGAATGGTTCCTTAAACATTTCATGTTCTTGATTGGATGTATGTCCATTAATCTCAATGTCACCTCTATCAATAAGATCCTTTATAATGTTCTTCAAGTGATGGCAATTTCCTATTTTATGTCCCTTTCTCTTGTGATATTCGCAGTACTCATCGTCATTCCACCAATTTGGTTTGAATTTTGGTTCATATAGAGGATTGTCTGGAATTTTTATTAGCTTGTTTGCTACTAGATTCCTAAAAGCTGACTCAAGTGGTTCTCCCAATGGGGTGTATTTCCTTCATGGTTTTGAACTTCCTTGTGTATTTACTTGGTTGTTTGTAGAAGAACTTGGTCCTAAAAGAGTGGTTTTTGGTCTCACTGTGTTAGCATCAACAACGCCATCATTTACTGTGCTCTTTTTCTTGTTCCAAAATCGTGGCTTGTATTTTCCTTTAAAATCTTCTTTATTTTTTAAAAATATCTTGATGATACCTTTCTCAATTAAGACCTTCTCTGTTGCTAAGCTTCTCTCAACGACTTCCTTAAAAGTGGACAAACAAGCTTTCCTCAAGTCATAACCACTTTCTCTATTGACATTTTGTGTAAACATCTCTACCAATTGTTTTTGTGGAATTTTGCAAGAGCATTTGCTGGCTAAATTCCTCCATCTTTGTAAGAATGATGAAAAGGACTCCCCAACTTTGTGTTTGGTATTATAGAAAGTGGCAACTAATATATCTGTCTCTATGTTATATGAGAAATGTTGGATAAATGCCTCTGCTAAGTCACCCCATGACTTAATTCTAGGTGGAAGATGGGAGAACCATTCCATAGATTGTTCACCTAAGCTTTGTGGAAACAATCTCATCAAGTATGTTTCTTTTGCTGCTACCTCAATGCAAGCTGTCAAAAATTGTCTTATATGTGCCTTAGGGTCCCCTTTGCCTCTGTACTTTTCAAAGTTTGGTGTTACAAAGTGTGTAGGAAATGGAAGCATTGGAATTTTTCTATCTTCTTTTGTAAGTCCTTGATCGGTTGTTCCAAATTGTTTTTGGGTGGAGTCTGAATTATTGGACCATATCCCATGCCTGATCCACTGGGTGGAGGAGGAGGATAATGCATGTATGGATGGTATTGATCATAAACATGTTCATATGGAGGGGGTCTATAATGATAATGAATGTAGGGACCACCCGATATAGGGTCATAAGGCATATCATGATTTTTCTCTTGTGTATTGCCCCCAAATTTGACATGGGGTTTTCTTGTATCCAAATTTTGAGCATTCCTCTGGGTATCCAAGTTCTTTGTGTTTGGTCCTTAGTATCGATCTTCTATTACCTCGACTATTAGGTCTCCTTGATCCATGTTGACTTAATTTTCTTGAGTAGGTCAATTTTCTATTATTTGGGACATGCCAAAATCGTGAGGTGTCTTAGCTCCACTTTGTGCCATCACTTGTAGGAAATATTATCTCTCTTCTCATGATTTCTTGTATCATCTTGTTGAAATGAGGATCCATGATTGCATCTTCCACCTCTGCTGAGTGTACTGAAGTGTTATCCATATTGTCATCTTGTGCATCATGATTGTTTGTATTATCCATGTTCTCAATATTCTAAATGTTTCTATAGATGTCCATGTCAGGTAATGTGGTATGGTCAGAATTGAAAAAGATACGATTGTCGTACTCATAGCCACTCATATTTGCAGAGTCTTGAGCCTCTTTAGCTTCCATTCTAGATTTTTGGGAACGGGTTTCAACCATGAACTAGCTCTTGACCAAGATGTGTGAGACTAGATGAAAATTGAAATAGTATGGAAGACCAAGAGTTGGATGGAATGTAAATGAATCTGAGGTGTACTTGCTATATCAAAGTGTAAGACCAAGTATGTATGTAGTAGAGTAGGTGTGAATTCCAAAGAGATGATAGATCTCTTGATGAAGTAAGTTGACCTTGACTCCAAGTAAGACCAAATGAGACCCAAAGGTGATAGACCTTGATGAGGGACCACTTAGCAAAATGTTGTTGTATGTATTGTGTTGAAAAAGTAATATGGGGACAAGCAAGTGACCTTTTGACTCAAGTTTAGAAAAATGTGAATGTAATTCAAGGTGTAAAGCAGTGATGAACTCTGTGAGACCCAAAAATAGGTTGAATGGTAGATGAAAACCTAGAGAAATAACCTAGGAATCTCAAGAATTCTGAAACTGATTGTTCTTGTTCATTGGATTGTAAGTTTTCCCAATATTGAACACAGGTGTGCATGCATCCTTCACACACACGGTTATTAAAGACAAACTTGACTAGATATTGTACAAGCACGATTCTGAGAATCTTGTGAATATACAGTTTGCACGATGACACGAACGTGTTTCTATCCTACACAGGTACGGTTAAAGTATACATACGTATTTCTATCAGACACAGACACGTTTATAAATCCCGAGTGCAATTTTTCCAATTTGTGAAGTTGTTGTTGTGACCAAATCTGAATCTTTGACCATTTTTTCATGACAAGAGAACACAATGTTGATGAGGACTCTATATTTGCAAGTGTTTAGACTCAAAATGACTCAAAAGAAAGTGTGTTGTTTGATGTAAAAATGTTTTGCATAGACTTTAAGAGACAAAAGACACAATATTTTGATGGTTGGCCTTGAATGTTTGAATGTTTAAATGAAGACAAGCACAATTCTTATGGTTGGCCAGGACAATAGTTGTTGATCCCACATGGGGTTTCCCCTGAGGATACACTATTCAAAGAGGATACTTAGGTGCTTGACCCCACTAGCTCCACCCTCGACACTCACTTCTTTGGGGCAGCCAAGCACTAGTCCCCATGAAAACTCCTTGTGGCGAACTTTGTACCTCTACTAAGAACCATATGTGTGTGGGCCACTCCAGAGGTCCGACCTCCTATCCCAGCAACTAGAAGGATTTTGGCTTTCTAAAACAAAAAGGTGCCAGTAAGGGCATCCGCTTGTGTGGCCATACATGTGACACTTTCAACTCTGTAATTACATAAGGCTCCCACCCTATAGGGGTTATGCCCTACTATTGATCAAACAAATTTGATCAAACGAGTTTATGGGGATACATAGTATCGGTGTGGACTAATCAACACATGTTACCCATGGATTTCACCATGGATACAGTTCTTTATAGTGGTTCAGAAGAGGTGGTATTACCTCGCTACCACTTGGGTCATTCCCTCCTCACTAGTAGTCCTAGTGACCACGTGGGGAGGCAGACCCTCTAAAGATTAAACACAAAGAGCCTATTGCTCAAGACACAAAAGACATGTGTTCAATTTTAGTGCACCAATTGAAGTGTTTGATAATCTATGAAAACAAAGAACACAATCAAAATCAAAATCAAACCCATGCCAAGGCCCTGCAACAAATATTTGTTAGTAATTTGGGTTGTTTCAAATAATTACCCCTTCCTGCAAGCAAACAAGTTAGGTTTATTTTAACAAAATCCCAAAACACTTTGTGAAAAATAGGGTCTTTGATTCATGATTTGCTTCCAAAAACAAATTGCACCACTTCGTTAGTTGGATCACAAGATATTAGCTTAAATGAACCAAATCTAAAACCCTAAATGCAAGACAAAATGACGAAATAGAAACCCTAAGTGAGGAACTGAAAAAATGCAGAACACAAAAAAAAATGCAGAAAACGCAAACGCTATTAAACCAATCACAAACTTGATTTAAACTCATAGACGCCCCTAAATACTGCATAAACGCGACTGAAATGAAAAAATGCAATCTGGAAAATAAAAATGTTGTCAATAATACAAACACGATTTTGGAATGTGTGGATGTGATTTAAACTCACAAATGCCCCTAAAGACTGCATAGACACGACTGAAATGAAAACCTGCGATCTGGAAACTAAAAATGTTGTCGAGAACACAAACGGGATTTTGGAATGCACATACGCGACAGAAAAACAAAAACATGATTTTAGAGGGTGCAGACGCAAAAAGTTGAAATATCATCGGAAAATGTCAGATCTGGAAGTTCAAAAACACAAAATTTGCAACAAAAGATGTTAAATGCAAAAGGGACAAGAGTCCCACCGGGCGTGCCAAAATGTGTATGGTGAAAACTGGATAATGGAACAACAATATTGAAAGACTAAATGAATTCAACCATAAAACCCTAGCCTAACAACAACAAAGGTCCACCATAACATATGAAGATTACTTGAGACAATGCAAATCAACAAAATCAAAAAGATTATACCATCAGATGTCAACTAGGGTTTGAATCTTCATTCTTCTTATTTCCATTGATCTTGCTTGATATATTTGCTCTCAGATTTTATGTGTGCACAAGAGCTCAAAAAAAAATGAAAATGTGGTTGATAGTTTGATCGCAAAAAGGCTTGATTGCATAAGATTGATTAGAATGCTCATTAGCTGATTTGAATGATTAGGGTTCATAATGAAAGAAGCATCCTCTTATATAGAAGACACTGTAAGAAATGGAGGGATACGATTAAGAGGTGTAAAGATAAATGGTCGGCTAGGATTAGAGGGTAGGTAGAGGAAATAATAAAATGATAAAGGGGGTAGGTAGTGTAGGAATTAAGAGATGAATGACATGTGTCATGGATAGAAAAGGCTAATGAATTAATTAAATAAATGAAGATTTATTTAATTAGTAGAGGAAATGGGATCAATTAAATAAATAAGTATATATTTAATTTAGGAAAAGGACAATTTAAATAAATAAAAGTATTTATTTAAATGAGGAAAGGCTTAGAAGAGGATTAATGAATTCGTTAAATAAATAAAAATTTATTTAATTAAAAAGGACAATTTTAAGTATCTACACTATTAATGTAGTGGATTCCTCTTAAGGATTATTTGATTGTTATAATGAATAAAATCCCTCTACAAATTTCATAGAGTTAATTTACACCATACATACACTTGTGTGGTATTGAAGCATAAAAGTGTAAGTCTCATTGATAATATAATATAATTCATATGAATTGTATGAATCATGAGGGAAATTGTTAGGTTGCTCCACTAGAATGAAATTGAAAAAGATATGCTAACAGTATTTCATTGCATGCACAATCTAAAAATATTGAACACTAATAGGTATTCAAACATACAACTAATTATGTGATGTATACACTTATGGATATTACAACTTGCATGTTTGTTCCTTTTTCCCATACTTCTACAAAAAAACATTTATGACTATTATTCATAAAATTTCACCTCCTCATGTACCTTTATTTATTTCATTTTACAAGGAGATCCTAAACCACAATTATTATGGTCATTATTTTCTCCATAGTCAATGTTGGCATTTGCATGAAGATTGTATTAATGATATGTTATGTTGTCATTGATATCAATTAACCGGTAATGTTATTATTATAATGATGTTTTGTAACCGGTAGGAAGAGCTAAGTGAAGGAACTGTAACTGGTAGGAAAGTTTGTGGAGTGAATTGGTATTGCTAAGTATTGGAGGGTTGAACCGGTAAACCATGCCTGTTGTTTTGATAAACCCTAACCAATTAAGTTTGGTGAATTGGTTATATTGGTTTATGATTTGATGACGAGCGGTGATGATTATGACACATATGCATATTGTATGAAGAGAGTTTCAAAGTGATTTTGGCATGTTGAGGTAACAATTTTTTTTGTATTGGGAATGAGCAAGTATATTGCATATAATGCAAAGCGGGTGATGAGTTATTGAGTTCGATGAAGCGGTGATCAAGGAGTGGTTGAGGCTTTTTTGAATGATGTGTAGAGATTTTTTATGTAATCCAACAGTCATACTTAAACCTACTTGTTTGTAATCTCTATGAGAATTAAGTTTTTGTTGTGTTACCGACCTAGTTGATTTATTTATAAGGTCGATGATTTGTTTAGTTTGAGTGTGTTGGCAAAGTTTAATTGAATGTGTGGTTGCCAAACTGGATGATGTATCTATAGTTTGAGTAAAGGAAGATAGTAGCATGAAAAGGATTTGAACAAGCAAGTGAAGTATTATTCAAACAGATCAGAAAACTCCTATTGTTTTCTAAAAATTATAGCAGTTAAATCCCCTAACCCGGTAAGCTCTAACAAGCTTGGTGTTATTCAAATCCTATAACAAGGTGATCCATTATCTTGGATTCTAAATCCTTTACAAAGGTTACTCCTTACAAGGTATTTCTTCTAACAAGGCATTATAGTCAATCCCTTAACCGAGTGGTTCCTAACAGGACCTTTTGTAAAGCTTTAACAAGCTTGGCTCCTAACAAGGCAAACTTCAGAAGAGTTCAAAATTTCTTGTGAGTTCCATCTCACCATGGTTTTTCCCATTTGGGTTTCCACGTCAAAAATATTGTGTCAAGTGGTGAATGTTTTTGTGGTTATGTTTCTATGGTTGATTTTCTTAACTACTTATTCCACTTTGATAAGTCATGATAACCGACAACAATATGAAATGAAGTTTTACTTATGTCAGTAAAAGTATTTGAATGGTTATAAGTTTCAAGTTGATTATTGTTATCTGTTGTAACAGTCAACCAGTTTAGTTTGACATTTTTTATCTTGATAGAGATATTGCATTTATAGTTCTAAGTTTACTTTGAGAGATTGATTTTGAGATTGGTGAAGTTTTATTAGTTTTTCTATCTACTGATTCACCCCCCCCCCCTCATTAGTTGACCGGATCCTTGTTCTTTCATAATACCATCAATTGGTATTAGAGCCAGGTTCTTAGGTCCTCTAAGCTCTAATCCTAACAACTTGAGGTAAAGATCTTGTAAATCATGATGAAGAAGGAAGGTCTAAAGTTTGATAGAGAGAAGTACAGGATATGGAGTGACAGAATGAAAATTTATATCAAGTGTCTTGGAAATCAATACTGGGAACATATTAATACTCAATATGTTGCACCTATTGGAATTATGACTGATGATCAGAAGAAAGAGCAACAAGAAAACAATCAAGCACTAGAGGCTATTATCAGTTCTTTATCTGATGTTGAATATGTTGATGTTCATGTTGGTATTATGGATGTGTTGCATTATTTTGTCATTGATGTCAACACTTGTCAACACTTATCCTTATGGAGGTCTTTGGTTATGTTCACCGGCATGTTCAGTGACTTATGCACAGTCACCGGTATCTAATTAACCTACAGGTTATATTGTTCACTGGCATTAAGGATGATCTGTTATCATCTGGAGATTACTTGGTTATGTCAAAGACATTGTTTGGACACTTGGTTTTGGTGATTTAATTATTGGTACAATCAAGTTTGCATATTTGTTGTTACCGGCAAATAGGTCTTGGTTATGGACCGACAAGCATTATCTATTCCAGATCAGCACGACACATTATGGAGATGATTTGTTACTATTGTAAATGTATTGAGCTGACATGATGCGTCACATATTGATTCATTTGTAATTGATTTTATTGTAGTATCTTAGTGAGTGGACCTACACATCTAGTCTTAGGTTTTGGTATATATGTAAGATCTCAGTTGTGAGATTATGTAGAGGAGTAAGGAAAAGGATTGTAATAAGATATATGCGAATATCAGCAGAGCTATACATGCAGACATCATTTGAAGATTTAAGGAAGGTATGAGGAAGACAAACAGAGCTTAACCGGTACTGAATCTAGCATATGAAGATGTTATTTTGAGCAGTACATTATCATTGGATTTAACCATCCAATTGTAGTCAGTGTGACTCCCATTTTGTACACACATACTATCTGCAGTAGTATCATCTGATTATGGGTAAGGTTTCCCACCGTGGTTTTTCCCCTTACAGGGTTTCCACATACAAATAACTATGTTATGTGTTATGTATGTTATTTGTCTTTCTGTTTCATGAATTAAACTTTACCGGTACTATTATTAACTGCTAAACTATCTACCGGCATTAAGTTTGGTTAAGTTGTATTTGGGTTGAAATTAATAGACAAATGACTCACCCCCCCCCTCTCAGTTGCCTCTGGGTCCTAACAATTCATGGTCTGGAGACTGCACATGAGGTATGGAAGAAACTTGAAGAGATTTATAGCAATAATGAACATGTGAAGATTGCCAAGGAAGGAGTCTAAGAGGGAATTTTGATGACATACGGATGGCGGAAGGTGAGAATATCCAACAGTATGGTCAGAGGATAAAAGAAATAGTTGGTGAGATCAAGGGTGTTGGTGGTAAAATGGATGATGCCACAGTAGGTAGTAAGGTATTGAGAACCCTACTACTAGTCTACATTATCTGAGTTGCATCCATTTAGGAGTTGAAATCTATTGACAAAACCAAGGTAACCCTTGATTCCATCATTGGTAAACTTACTACTTTTGAATTAAATGGTTATGATGGTAGTGTTCAAAAATCTGAATCACCATTTAAAGCTTCTGTTTCTAACCCATCTATGAGAAAAAGTAGAGATGTCAGTCACAGTTATGAATCTAGATCCAGCAAAGAAGTCGATAATGAAGATAATTTAATTTAGATTGAATCTTTGTTGGCCAAGCGGTTGCCTAGAGGAACCAGTAAATATAGAGGTAAATTACCTTTGAAATGTTTTGCATGCAACAAGATTGGACACATAGATGTGTTGGCATTTTTGATGTTTATGTTGTGATTGTCATTGATGGACACACACTTGTATTGAGATCTCCTTTATATGTATGAGCTAGAGCTCAACCGGTATGTTGTATTCTAGTCTTTAGACTATTGGTGATTTTGCAGAATGTGTTTCCCAGTCTGAAGCGGCATGTTGACCCCAAGCGGCTCAAAGATCTCAAGCACTACAAGGAAGAAAAGCAGCATAACACATTCTTACCAGTCTTCATTTTTGTCAAACAGGAAACTGGTATTTTGTATGAACCGATAATACTCTATGATGAGTTCCCAATCCATCGATTGATTGACGGTGCCGACCCACTGATGGTGCTTTTTGTGTCATGTTACTGAGTATGTCTAGATTCATTGAACCTAGGAAATTGTAATGTAATCCTATTGGACTGACATGAAATCAGATTCCTTTAAAAGGACATCATGTCTAGGGTTTTAGGCTGTTGCTAAAAGGGTCTATGTTGTGCTAGGGTTTAAGGTGATTGTTGAGTTGTTGAAAGAGCGATCTTATCTGAGAAGATCAAGTTGTAACTGAGAGAGAGAGATAGAGAAGACTGAAGTAATGCTGGAATGCATTAGCAGTGAACTATACTGGATCTAACCAAGCAGTCTGTACTATTAGATAGATCAAACACTTGTTGATTAATCACATCTTTGACAAGTCTGTAGCCCTTAACCGGGTAGGCCCAAAAGCCTTTGTAAAATCCTCTAACAAGGTGGTTCACTTCTATGAATATAACATCCTCTAACAAGATAGTCTTTAATTAGACTTATCTCCTAACAAAGATTGAGATTCCTAACAGGATCTGTTCTGGTGAAGAACATTGTAAGACCTTAACCGGTTTGGTTTCTATTCTGCAGATAGTGACTTGTGAGTTCCATCTCACCGTGGTTTTTCCCATTTGAGTTTCCATGTCAAATATCGTGTGTTATGGTTGTATTGCTTTTGTGGGGTTGAAGATCTGGTAAAGGATAGAGATCATGAGATCTCCAAGTTGAAAAAAGAGATTAGTGCACTAACTGCTCGCCTTCATGAGAGCAAAATGGAAAAGGAAGACATGCAAGGAGAACTGAACATAGCCATCTCCAAAAAATGCAAGCCTAATGGAGACAAATACTTCTATTTCCAAAGAACTCTCTGAGTCAAAGGAAATACTTGCTAAGTTTAGCAAAAGTACTGTCAAGTTAGAGAAAAAGCTTGAGTCATCTAGACCGGTAAAGAATACCAATGGACTTGGTTTCTCTGGACATGAGGAAGGAGAATCCTCAGGAACAAATGCTGAAGCATCAAAGAAGCAACCGGCACTCAAAGGAAAAGGTAAGCAAAAATTCAAACCTCTTTGCTTTAACTGTCTTAAAGAAGGAAACACTGCCAATGTATGTAGGAGCAAAGCCTACAATAATTTTCCTTATTTTATCAACAATGTACCTAGATCCAATAAGTTCAATGGTCATTGTTATGCATGCAACAAGTCTGGGCATAGAGAATCTAAATGCAGGTCTATCATGAACAATACCGGAAGATATCCTCAGAGGACCCAAGGAGCTGGTATGGAATCTTTTGTGAACCAGAACCCTAACCGGTTTAATGCTTACAATTATCAGTCAGGCAACAATGGTTATCAACTGGCAACCGGATGGATAGAAAACTATTGGATTTGTCATGGACATGGTCACACTACTGCTACATGCAGAAGGAAGAATGGAAACATGAACAATGGACCTTGGAGAGCACCTGGATTGGTTTGCTATCAGTGCAACAAACTGGGTCACATTGCAAGATTCTGCAGAAGCAAAAAGAGTATATCTGATGATATACCGATCACTCAAAAAGGAGAAATTGATGTTGAAACAATTCAAGCGAACATGAACAAAACCTAGAGGAAGAAACCAACAATGTTGGAAGAGGAACCGGTTTCTGCACCTAGTGTGGAAATATCAGAACCGGCAAACTAAGCTCCAAAGAGGCTTAGGTGGACCAAACGGCGAAATGATTGTGAACCCCCGGTTACACCGGTAAAATACCTTAACCGATATGTAATACCTGTCGCTTGGCAGAAGACTGGAAACGGTAAAAGAGGCAAATTAGGGTTTACGCCCTAATAGAGGAGCATTAATGGCGGTAGGTGGGAGACATGTATAAAAGCATATTTCAAATCATTTCTCACTCTATTTTTGAGCGAAGAAAAAAATTTCAAAGTGCAGAGCGAAGAAAAGGTGATTTGAGCTAAGATTTCAAGAAGTTGACAAGTCTTGAAGGTGATTCAAATCCAATTTGCAAGCGGTCGTGGAGAACACAAAGCGGTGATTTGGCAATCGACAGAGAGTGGAGTGAAACAGAATCAGGAAGCCCTAAATTCACGTTGTAAAGGTATTTTTCGTGTTCTTGAAATACTCAACAATGGCTTCCTCATCTCATACTAGTTCTAGTACATCCATTGAGTCAGAAATTTTTATTCAAAGGAAGTCCAAATATAATGCCTTATCACAAGTTATGGCTGGAGTCATAGTTGAAGAGGGAATTTCAGATTATATTGATTACAAAATAGAAGACCTAGGGTCCTTAGTGATTCACACCCAGTTAGGTTTATTTTGCGGCAAGGACAAGAAAATCAAACCGGAGTTTAGTATCCTAGAGAAGAAGAAACTCCATAATGTAGTATACTTTCTGGAAGATTTTACGGAGGATCATATCAGGATCATTTTGAGTAGAGTCCATGGTGACAAGATGTACCTGGAGAAGATGCATGATATCATGCCTCAGGCAATTCATGCAGTCACCGACTTCTGTAGCACAGGGGAAGTGCCAGTCCTAAGAACGGTAAGCAAAATGAAAATGGCCAAGCTCATCGGTTCAACAAGTGACTCACGGGGTATGACAGTTAATCCTATCAAGGATGATCTGGTGAAATACACCTGCATGGTGATAGGCTATAGAACATTCTCAGCCAGCAGAATTAATTATGTATCTGTTGCAGTGGTAAATGCCACTTACCGGATGATTAAAGAGGATGCATCATTTGACTTATGCACCAGTATGCAGAGGCAACTCCTGTCTAATCTGAAGTTGATTAAACGGGATAATGCACTGAGATTCAAGTTTGGACAACTACTGGTTGGGTTGTTTTTCTATTTCCAAGGCTACTTTCCTAGAGTAGGAGATGTCCAGTGGTCTCCTAACCAACCGGTAACCAAGCAGATCAAGGAAAGTATACAAGCCATTGGAACCGGTTACCCTGAGGTGTTGAACAAATATTTTGATGAGTTCAGAAGGAAGATGAGTCAAAGGGTAAGGATCTCAGGTGACATAGTTAAGAAATACGAAGATGACATATGTTTCACCATTCAGGTGGACAAATGCTTAATGGAGGTTGTTGAGCCTAGAATGGAAGAAGTGGAGCCAATGGGCTATGAGGTTATGTATGATATGCTGGAAGGGTATGCCTCAACCCTTATTGCCTCGCCTCTTGATCCTAAGGCTAAGAGGACTGAAACCTACTTGGAGAGGATTGCACCGGCCGAGGAACCATCTGTTAAGAAAGGAAAAGAACCGACAGCAAAGAAAGAAAAGGCAGTGCCTGCAGCATCGGCACCGGCTACCACTGCAACTCCAAGAGTGACCAAACGGTCACCTGTAAAGAAGAAACCGGAAGTGACACTGGCAAAAGTCTTCAAAAGAAAAAGGAAGACTAAGTCAAATGAACTAGACTCCGAAGAGACTGAGTCTGATGAAAAGCCAAAGAAGGCCAGACAGACAAAGAAGATGAAGAAGAATGAACCGGCAGCATCCGCACCGGTAAATATTGATATCTCCTCATACAAACCTTTGACACATTATCAAAGGACAATAAAGAATATTAGGATAAAATGACTTCATGATTTAATAGATTATTATGATGATTTTAGTGATGAGGAGAAAGAAGAAGTATTATAGGAAATCATTATTTATTTGTGTAAAAATGACCGATCGCCATCAGAGATAAAATCTCAGACACTAGATTCTTTATATAAAGCATTAGATAATAAATGGCGCATTGCTATTGAGAAAGAACGAGAAATTAGGGAGAAAGTCTTTGCACAGTACTTTCCCGACCTCTCAAATTCAGAATTATTTGATGTTTTGGATCAGAATAAAGGACTCTTCTTCACAAGGAGAAGAAGACTCTGGTTGTTAGAGGGGAGAATTGATGATGTTGAAAAAGACACTCATCAGCATATGGACTATGCTATCAATTCTCACAAAGCACGAATGGCCAACCTCCAAGCGGAAAAAGAACCGGTTGTATCCAAACCGGATGAAGTTTTTGATGAAGAAGGAAACCTGGTTGAAGAACCAGTCAACACTATTGATTTTGATGCACTGGACATAGAAGATGTCACTCAGGACATACCTTCCAAGGGAACAGAACAGGGTCAACAAGTCGAACAGGGCAGTGAGCAAGCCAAGGACACACAGGAAGCGGCCAAGGAACAGGAAGAGAAGAAGAAGAGGGATGAAGATGAGAAAAAGAGAAAAGAGAAAGAGAAGAGAAAAGAGGAAGAGAAGAGAAAAGAGGAAGAGGAGAAATGAAAAGATGAAGAGAAGAAGAAGCAAGAAGATGATAGGAAGAAGAAAGAAGAAGAGGATAAGGAAGAAAAGAAGAAGAAGGAAGAGGAATAAAAGAAAGAAGAGGAGAAGAGGAAGGAAGCAGAGAGGAAAAAGAAAGAAGAGGAAGACAAGGCACAAGAACAGAAGAAGGAAGCAGAGAAAAGGAAGAAGGAAGAAGCAGACAAGGCAGCAGAAGCAATGAAGAGCACATAGATGGAGACTCTGAAGGCAACCGGGAGTCAAGCCAAACTGGCTGATATCTCCAGTCCTATCGATCTCCAGTTTGCAAGTGAGTCGGAGCTTATGCAGAGCATCAAGGTTGCTCAAGAGCACCTTGAAATCATCCGAAGGAAAAAAGAGCAAGACATAATTCAGGCGGCTGTAGACACCCTTACCGGTTTGATCCCCGGTACCAATCTTCCTAACACTGAATCATCACTACCACAGCTCAAACTACTATGTATTGTAGTGGATGATCAGGTGAAAAGCCTAGAAGAAGTAGTTGAGGCAAATGTCAAGATAGAGCATCAAAAGGCTCTTAACATTGCTCTAGTGAAAAAGTTGAATGAGCTTCGGTCTGAACTTCTAAAAGACCAAAAGGATATAAGGGACGCTTTGGATGAGGGAAACTTGCTGCTAAGCAAAATATGTCAACCCCATCTATTTTGCGATGATGTGCTAACTCAAAAGCAAAAGCTTCAAACAGACTTACAGTCCTACTTGAGCACATTTAAGCCACCCTATGATTCCTTTGCAACTTATGGGCAAACCGTTCACCGGTTCCAGATCCAGTCAGCCAAAATGGAGCAAGAGATCAGTACATGATCTAGGGATTTGTAGGAGCTACAACTGGTTTTACTTCCACGTCTGCAAATTCTTCAGAAGTGTTATCTGAACCTTGATGCCTTGACAGTTACGCAGGAGCTAAGCACAGTTGATGCCATGGAGGAACAGGTATCCCAGATGCAAACATAGAAAGAAGTGGCCACCTCCCAACTTGAGTCCTGGTCTGTATCAATGAAACAATTTTTTAAGGACTATAAATCAGTTTTTGACAAGTATTATTCATTGTTGTCATAAACTTTTATTATTTCAATATCAAATGGAAACAACGTTGTTCAGCGGTACTTTGTCATTGTTGGCAAAGGGGGAGAAGTACTCTATCTATTTTGGAGACAAATAGGGAGAAGTATCTGGTTTTAAAATTTTGATATATGCTATATGCTCTGATATCTCAATGTTTATGTTATGTATGCAAAATTGCTATACATTGTATTGATTAAGGGATAGTGTATATGCCTAGGGGGAGCAATTTTGTTAAAGGCATGTTTTTGTTGTAAAACACTTAGATGTCAAAATTTTATTTTCCTAAGTGTTGCCATCAATGCCAAAGGGGGATATTGTTGGCATTTTTGATGTTTATGTTGTGATTGTCATTGATGGACACACACTTGTATTGAGATCTCCTTTATATGTATGAGCTAGAGCTCAACCGGTATTTGTTCCAACCGGTATGTTGTATTTTAGTCTTTAGACTATTGGTAATTCTGCAGAATGTGTTTCCCGGTCTGAAATGGCATGTCGACCCCAAGCGGCTCAAAGATCTCAAGCGGTACGAGGAAGCAAAGCGGCATAACACATTCTTACCGGTCTTCATTTTTGTCAAACCGGCAACCGGTATTTTGTATGAACCGGTAATACTCTGTGATGAGTTACCAACCGGCATTTTGTGATGAGTTACCAATCCACCGATTGATTGATGGTGCCGACACACTGACGGTGCTTTTTGTGTCGTGTTACTGATTATGTCTAGATTCATTGAACCTAGGAAATTGTAATGTAATCCTATTGGACCGACATGAAATCAGATTCCTTTAAAAGGACATCATGTCTAGGGTTTTAGGTTGTTGCTAAAAGGGTCTATGTTGTGCTAGGGTTTAAGGTGATTGTTGAGTTGTTGAAAGAGCGATCTTATCTGAGAAGATCAAGTTGTAACTGAGAGAGAGAGATAGATAAGACTGACGTAATGTTGGAATGCATTAGCAGTGAACTATACTAGATCTAACCAAGTAGTCTGTGCTATTAGATAGATCAAACACTTGTTGATTACTCACATCTTTGACAAGTTTGTAGCCCTTAACTAGGTAGGCCCAAAAGCCTATGTAAAATCCTCTAACAAGGTGGTTCACTTCTGTGAATCTAAAATCCTCTAACAAGGTAGTCTTTAATCGGACTTATCTCCTAGCAGAGATTGAGATTCCTAAGAGGATATGTTCTGGTGAAGAACATTGTAAGACCTTAACCGGTCTGGTTTCTATTCTACAGATAGTGACTTGTGATTTCCATCTCACCGTGGTTTTTCCCATTTGAGTTTCCATGTCAAATATCGTGTGTTATGGTTGTATTTCTTTTGTGGGTGAATGCTTTACTTGCATTTTGGTTTGCATGTGTGATAACCGGTATGTCTGCTAAATTGTTTTACCGGTTTGTCTTCAGACTGTTTAAGTGTTTTAGTGCAGAGATTTTTGGCATACTAATTCACCCCCCCCTCTCTTAGTATTCATCAAGATGCTAATTGTCCCAATGGTGATAATGAGCACAAGCGAGACAAGTTCAAGAAGTACAAGGGAAAAGGAAAAAGAGATTGTCTTATTGTAGTTGACGGTGGTATCACTGATGAGGAATCTAATTGTGATGCTAATGAAGACATTGTGTTTGTAGCCATTAAAGAATTATTTGATCAGAAATCTTTAGTTTCACGCATGGATAATTCTGATGATTGGATCATTGATAGTGGTTGTTCACATCATATGACCAGTGATCAGAGCAAATTTCTTTCTTTGAAGGAATTTGATGGTGCAGTTGTAAGATTTGGTAATGACTCACCCTGCATGATTAAAGGTAAGGGAACTATTTCTATTAATGGAAAGAGCAGTGCAGATGATGTCTATTAGGTTGAAGGTCTAAAGCACAATCTGTTCAATGTTGCCCAACTCAATGGCGGAGGATATCCATTGGAGTTTAAAAATGGTATGTGCAAAATCTATGATAGCAAAGGTGAACCGATTGCAACCGGCAAGAAAACTAAAGGTAACCTGTTTCACCTGAATCCTAAAGTCAGCAACTGTTTAATTGCTAAAATAGATGAAAGTTGGCTTTGGCATAGGAGATTTTGTCATTTGAATTTTGATAACATTGTTAAAGTGAGTAAGTTAAAGTCAATGAGAGGTTCGCCTCAATTGGACAAACCGGTTAATGCTCTATCTAAGGAATGTTAGTTAGGAAAGATGACATCCTCAACTTTCAAGAGCAAGTCTTTTTCAGCAGAGCAATTGCTAGATTTGGTTCATACAGACCTATGTGGACCAATAAGGACTAAAAGTATTCAAGGTGATAGATATTTTATGATCTTCACTGGTGATTGCTCAAGGATGATGTGGGTCACATTCTTGAAGGATAAAATAGAGGCATTTGGTAAATTCAAGGCATTCAGGGCCTTAGCTAGAAAGGAGAGTGGAAAGAAGATAAAGTGTCTGAGGACAACTCAAGGCAGAGAATTCACTTCTTAGGAATTCACTAGATATTGTGAAGAGAATGGTATCAAATGACAACTTTCTGTACCTAGGACACCACAACAGAATGTTATTGCAGAGAGAAACAACCAGTTAGTTGTTGAAGCTGCTAGGACGATGTTGATACAAGGAGGTGTAGCGAAAACTTTTTGGAGAGAATCTGTCAGCACAACTGTCTACACTATGAACAAGATTTTGGTAAAAAGAGGTAAGGACAAGACTCCTTATGAATATTGGTATGGTAGATCACCTAATGTTGATTATTTTAAGATATTTGGTAGCAAATTTTTTATTAAGAGAGGTGACTATATTAGCAAGTTTGAGGCTAAAAGTGATGAAGGTATATTTCTTGTTTATTCCACCATGAGTAAGGCCTACAAGTGTTTTAACAACCAGAAACAAAGAATCATTGAGAGTGTTGATGTTCGAGTGGATGAATATCCTGAAGTCTCAAGAGAAACCAATGTAGAGAAAAAGGATGAAGACCCTTTCATTTTGTTTTTGGAACCAAAACCTGTGAAACCTTAAACTGGTAAAGCAAATATTGATGTACCAGTTCAACAAGAATAGGTAGACTCAGAAGAAGATGATGATAATGAAGATGAACCCAAAGATAATGAACATCTTATTCCGAGGTATGTGAGACTCAATAACAATCCTGAATAAATTATTGGAGATAAGGATGCTGGAGTGCAAACTAGAAGAAGAATCGGAGAAAATTCCTGCATGATCTCCACTATTGAGCCTAAACTGCTAAGGAAGCATTTGGTGATGATCATTGGGTTAAAGCTATGAAGAAGGAGCTTGAACAAATTGAGAAGAAAAACACATGGACTCTAGTACCTCGGTCGGTAAATAAAAATTTAATAGGTACTAAGTGGGTTTTCATGAACATGTTCAATGAAGATGGTGTTGTAGTTCGCAACAAAGCTAGATTGTTTTGCAAAGGTTATGCACAAGAAGAAGGAGAAGATTATGGTGAGACTTTTGTACTAGTGGCCAAACTGGAAGGTGTCAAAACTTTACTGGCTTTTGCAGCTCATAAAGGATTCAAAGTATACTAGATGGATGTAAAGTTAGCATTTTTGAATGGAATACTAGAAGAGGAAGTATACATTGAGCAGCGAGATGGTTATTCTTTAACAAACAAGAAGGACATGGTATTTAATTTGCACAAGGCACTATATGGATTGAAAATAGCACCAAGAACATGGTATGAAAGGCTTCATTCACACCTAATGAAGATAGGATTTTAGAGAACTAGTGAAGATAGCAAAATATATCTTAAATCTGAAGGAGATAAAATATTGGTTAGTGAAGTGTTTGTAGATGATATCATATTTGGAGGAAATGATGACATGAGCAATAACTTTGCAAATGAAATGAAAAGTGAGTTTGAAATATCTCTAGTGGGAGATAAAAAAAATTCATAGGTTTGCAAATACAACAAATGAAGAGTGGTATTTTCATCACACGGTATAAGTATGTGAAAGAGGTATTAAATAAATTTGGTATGAGTGACTATAAACCAATTGGGACACCAATGGTTACAGGTTGTAAATTGTCTAAGGAAGATGAGGCCACATCTGTTGATGAGAAAGAGCACAGGTCAATGATTGGAAAATTTCACTATGTTGTTCACAGGAGAGCGGATATAGCTCATGCACTTGGTGTAGTTGCAAGATTTCAGAAGAATCCGAAGGAAACACATTTGATAGCAACTAAGAGGATTTACAGATATTTGAAAGGTATTGTTGACTATGGATTATGCTATCCATATGGAGGAAACTTTGATTTGAAGGTGTACACAAATGCAGACTGGGCAGGTAATGTTGATGACCGGAAAAGCACAATAGGTGGAGCATTCTTTCTTGGAGGAAGACTTGTTTCATGGAGTAGTAAAAAGAAGAGTTGTATTTCACAATCTATTGTTGAAGCTGAGTATGTTGCAGCTTATATGAATTGTACCCAGGCTATTTGGATGAAATACATTTTGGAAGGTTTCAAGATGAAGTTTAGAAAACCTATAAAGATCTTATGTGACAATACTAGTGTCATAAATATTTCAAAGAACCCTGTCTTGCATGCACGAACCAAGCACATTGAATTGAAATATCATTTCTTGAGGGAAAAAGTGCAAAGTAAAGATGTGATCTTAGAGCATGTTTCTACCAAGGAGCAACTTGCAGATATCTTTACTAAAGATCTTCCTAAGACTACTTTTGAGTATCTTAGAAGTCAGTTAGGGGTTGTACCCCTTCATGAGGTAAATTCAGCATGATGTAGATTACATCAGTCCCGGAGCTACTTGCAGAATTTTACAGCAAGATTGGTGTAGAAGTGGAGTTATTCCACGGGGGGAGAATCAAGTTGTAGGTTGTTGATGCTGCACAATGAAGTTTTACATTGCCTGTTTTATTTTTTATTTGGCATTGTTGTCAAAGGAGGAGAAGAACTATGTGATTATTGTGAGAAGAATTGTATGATGTACAACCAACTAGTAGTTTAAGAGAAATTGAAGACAAGATGAAGACAAGGAGAGTACAATGGTAAATTGTAAACCAGGATTCCTATTCACAATCACAACAATCAATGGTATTGATATTTGTATTTCCATCAATGCCAAAGGGGGAGATTGTTGGAATTTGCATGAAGATTGCATTAATGATATGTTATTGATGTCAATTAAGCGGTAATGTTATTATTGTAATGATGTTTTGTAACCGGTAGGAAGAGCTAAGTGAAGGAACTATAATCGGTAGGAAAGTTTTTGGAGTGAGCCGATATTGCTAAGTATTGGAGGGTTGAATCGGTAAACCCTACTTGTTGTTTTGATAAACCCTAACCAATTAAGTTTGGTGAATTGGTTATATTGGTTTATGATTTGATGATGAGTGTTAATGATTATAACACGTATGCATATTGTATGAAGAGAGTTTCAAAGTGATTTTGGTGCATTGAGGTAACATTTTTTTGTCTTGGGAATGAGCAAGTATATTGCATATAATGCAAAGTGCATGATGAGTTACTGAGTTCAATGAAGCAGTGATCAAGGAGCGATTGCGGCTTTCTTGAATGATGTGTAGAGATTGTTATGTAATCCAACGGTCATACTTGAACCAAATTTTTTGTAATCTCTATGAGAATTAAGTTTTTGTTATGTTATCGACCTAGTTGATTTGTTTATAAGGTTGATGAGTTGTTTAGTTTGAGTGTGTTGGAAAAGTTGGATTGAATGTGTGGTTGCCAAACTAGATGATGTATCTGCAATTTGAGTAAAGGCAGATAGGAGCGTGAAAAGGATCTGAACAAGCAAATGAAGTGCTATTCAAACATATCAACAAACTCTTGTTGTTTTCTAACAATTACAGCAGTTAAATCCCCTAACCGGGTAAGCTCTAACAAGCTTGGTGTTATTCAAATCCTCTAACAAGGTGATTTATTAGTTTGGATTCTAAATCCTTTACAAAGTTTACTCCTCACAGGGTATTGCTTCTAACAAGGCATTATAGTCAATCTCTTGACCGGGTGGTTCCTAACAGGATCAGTTCTTAACAGGAGTTTTTGTAGAGCTTTAATAGGCTTGGCTCCTAACAGGGCGAACTTCAGAAGAGTTCAAAATTTCTTGTGAGTTCCATCTCACCGTGGTTTTTTCCATTTGGGTTTCCACGTCAAAAATATTGTGTCAAGTGGTGAATTTTTTTTGGGTTATGTTTCTATGGTTGATTTTCTTAACTACTTATTCCACTTTGATAAGTCATGATAACCGACAGCAATACAAAATGAAGTTTTACTTATGTCAACAAAAGTATTTGAATGGTTATAAGTTTCAAGCTTATTACTGTTATCTGTTGTAACAAACAACCGGTTTAGTTTGACAGTTTTTATCTTGACGGAGATATTGCATTGATAGTTCTAAGTTTACTTTGAGAGATTGATTTTGAGATTGGTGAAGTTTTATCAGTTTTTCTATCTAGTGATTCACCCCCCCCCCCCTCTCAGTAGTTGATCGGATCCTTGTTCTTTCATCATACCATCAGTCAACAATGTGAAGGTATTCCCATTAATCCAGGCAATTAATATAGCATATGCATAGAATAATTTGATATAATTAAAAAATTAACATCAAACAAATATAAAACTATTTATGTGTTTGTCTAAACATAGCCAACGGGGTTCTTGTGGACACTTTAGAGAGTTTTGTATTTCCTCTTGAGATGGGGTTTAAGGAGATAGGTGAAGTTTTCCATATCGTGTTCCATTGGCTAGATTTTGTAGTTTACTTGGAAGACCTTTGTTACAATAGTAATTGTGATACCCTCTCTAATACATCAATGTCTAAATTATGTTTTCCAGGAGAATATTATAGTAGTGATGAGAGATACATATATACTACTTTAAACTTGAAAATTATGTTGTCACTCGAACAAAGAAATTTATAAGATTGCAAAGGAAACAAACATCAAATAGAAACTTTATATGAAACCAAAGAAAAAATTCATTAGTTAAATCTTTTTTGTGATAATTACAATATTTTTAAGATATATCAAATGATTAAAATGATCATGATTACAATTTAGAGTCAAGTCACTTCACACTTGAAAATTATGTTGGACACTCTCAGTGACATTTGTTATGATTATAAGAGTAAGGAACATTAAATAGAATTTTTTTATGAACACAAATATAGAATTTATTAATGATGCCAAAGGAATATATCAAAAGAACAAAAAAAGGGTAAAAAAGAAAAAATAGTAGTAGACAATAATAATTTCATTCCTCCATATATGAAAACATGGAAGATTCCATGTTTATGCTCCAAAGAAAAATAAGGAAGCAAATTTCACCAATCTCGATGCCACCTTATTTGAAGATGCTAATTTCAAATGGGTTCCAAAGAAAAATCAAAATATTAAGAAAGAATAAGTGGAGCCTAGTCCACAAGTAAAATACTAACATAAAAAAAGGTCAATCTACTATTTTGCATACATCAAGCACATTAAACAACAATATATCATGATTAAATTGAAAATATTAAAAATGTTTGTAAAAGTACAAGATGAGAATAATCTAAAATATGATGACCCATCTAACATTATTAATTGAGATTTGAATCTTTTATGCTCCTTTCTTTGGTAATTAAATTGCGGATAAGGACCTTCTCTTACTCTATTAATAATTAGATAGAATTTAAATAAAATATCACATTGATTATAGGCATGATTGAGACAATACATATTTTCTATAACCAAAAAGGATGTAGGACAAGTTAGTGAGAAAACCCAAGATAAAAAGATAAAAAACAAAACAAAACAAAAAGATAAAATGATTGAGAAAGCAAGTCACACTAGAGTCATTAGAAAATAGAAGCACTAAAAACTGTGGTTGAGGGAGATATAAAAAGAATCTTATATGTTCCATAGGGGACTATCTATATATAAGATTTCATTAGGAGTAAGTGTATGAAAATGGGGGGCCAAATGGGGCTCTTAAGTGGCCACTTTTTTCTTTTAAAAAAAGAAAGACTTATAAAATTGAAAATGTATGAAAATAAGAGTTATAATGCACCAAATTTATTTTCTAAACTACAATTTTTTTTTTAAATGGTGAGAAAAAGGGGGGCCACAAAAAGTGGTCATGTTTTTTCAAACCATAAAATACATTTCCGTAAGGATCGTGATGGGCCAAACTAGGCCTCTAAGTGACAATGAAAAAAAAAAGTTCAACAACTTCACATAAAAAATTGAACAAGTTATTGTACTATCGTAAATTGTATACCTTTACAATTTGACACTAGGTTTGGAACCACTTTGGTATTTTTTCAAGTAATTTATGCCTAATTCAACTTAGTTTTACGATTGTTTCTTTAAAACTGATGCATTACCCTATTCACAACCTTTTTCATGGCTCATTTTTCTAGGAATAGAGTGGGGTGCCCTTGTTCAAACAAATTAGACTCAAAATTCAAAAGATGAATGTTGACTTTGCAAATTGTGGGAATTTACTTACCTTTATTAACCTTACCTGAAAATTAATTTTGAAAAGGTTTAAAAGCTACATATAAACACAACTCTCTCTCTCTCTCTCTCTCTCTCTCTCTCTCTCTCTCTCTCTCTCTCTCTCTCTCTCTCTCTCTCTCTCTCTCTCTCTCTCTCTCTCTCTCTCTCTCTCTCTCTCTCTCTCTCTCTCTCATTTCAAACTCTAAGTCTCTAAAACCAAGTTCAACCAAGCATAATCAAGCAATTCAAGTTCAAGTATGCATTCAAGGAGAAAAGCATTCAAGCATACAACTTTGTTACAAAAATCATGTTCGACTACATTGTGTTTCTCCCTAATGAAATCATGCACTAACATGTTGTGTGAATTCACCCAATCTACAACAAGGCTTGTGTGATATTTCATGCCAAGGGTTTCATATTTGGGGTAACATTTGTCAATTCAACATTTTCATTATTATTTTGCCTCTATCCCCCTAGGACATGCACTCTTCTTAGGATGTTATGCCCCTATGATGATATTTATCTTATATAAGTTCCTTTTTGTTATTTTATAATATAAATTTAGCAAAGAGAATGGTGGCCATTGATCTTTCTTTGATCTAATGGCTTGCATATTTGTATTCATTATCAAATCACATGAATTAGTCATCTAATCTTCACTTGATGATATAGTTCATGCAACTCCTAATCAAGACCATGAAATGTCTCAAGGCCCTCAAGCACCATTGGATGACCCCCATTTTTATTCTCCCAATTATTCTTATGGTAGCCATTATTACATAAAATTGCCAAATTGCATTAACTTGCAACCTATAAGGATTGTTCAGAAATTTCCCTCCAAGTGATGTGCCAAAAAATTACTCCAAGGATTGTTTTAGATCTTGTGCTCATGTGTTTGTTGTGCTTTGTGCTTTCATGATTTATTATTGCGGTAATTTTATATAGTTGCGACTTGAACTTTAATTTAAGATTAGAAATTATGTAAATTTTTAGGTCCAGACTAATCCCCCCCCCCCCCACTTCTACCCTTCCCCCCCTCCCCTCTCATTCTTGTGGTGTGTTCAACAAGGAGATGGTATGAGAACAATGCTTTTCAATAACTTAAATAACAATGAATAGACATTTATAGATAAAATATATACATATCCAATCTTGACTATATGAATATTTAGGTTCAACTCCTATTGTAAGGACAATGACAAGACCTTGACTATATACACAAAATTAATACTTATTAAATTTTATAATGAGATATTGCATAGTTTCTTAGGCTCAAAAAGGTATTATAAAATAATTCAGTGGCTAAAACCCGAATTTTATTACCAATGTAGTAAGCTCCAACATTAAAAGTTATAAACTTTATCTAATGCCCTAAGTCCACAACATACATTGCTAATCTTAAAAATGTTATAGTTAATATTGGTTAGATGATCTAATGACATCCAAAATTAATTATTGATCTTGTTTGATTGTCATCTATCACTCATGCACAACTATCATGTGGACATTACATTGACTATAATCATTTGTGCTCTATCTTTTTGCTATTATGTGCAAACAATGTGGTTTTACCAATCATGAAGAACTCGTGGCACTATTTATGCCATTGCATGATCTTACCTCTTCCACACACAATCTAAAGCTTACTTACAAAACTTCATAAATTGTAGAATTTTACTTTCCAAAAGCATGCCCTTACACCAATAGGAAAATGAACATCACTATATCAAGTGCCTAATATTGCAAATGTAAGCCAATTGAAGTTTTGTACTAGAATGTACCTTTAAGTGTTAGCTTGATAATGGATGATAATTGATAGAAGAAAGTTAACTTTAGATTGATTTATGATGTGATTGAATGACATGCATATGCAAATAAAGAGAAGAATTTTTTCAATGTTCTATCAAAACATTCTTGAATAATGTGAAAATGTCTTAGGATGAAATTTTAAAATATGTACACACTCAATATATGAAATTAAAATTTGGCATTCATATAAGTGAGTAATGGTTGGATCTGAGAATTATTAGATTTGAAATATGAAAATTTGTATTTTTTATTTTTTTTTATCGATAAAAGGTCGAGGCCAAAGAATTTTATTAATTTTTAAAAAATAGATAGAATTACATTTACACCTCCATTCGGTGTGGGCACCGGTAGGAAAGAATGGAGGGAAGAAAACCTCTGGTCTAGCCCAGATCCTCAAGGATCAGAAAAAATTAAGAATGCGATACAAAATGGAGATACAAGATCACAAAGGGAACTTGTCCAAAATAATGAAGATTGTCTGTAGAAATCCTCTGTATAATTTTATTGACGATGAATAAGCTATTCAAGTAAGAAATAACATGATTCTAAACAAGAAAATAAAATATACTATTTTAATCAACTAAATTTTAAATTAATAAATACATCAAAATAATCAAATCGTATGCTAAAATGATACAAACAAAGCATTGAAATAAAATACTATAAAACTATATAAATATCACTCTACACATATATAAAACAAGATAACCTGTATAGTAATATCCCACAATTATAATGTTGAATGAACTTAGTATAATTGTGAATACAAAACCACACATTTATTGTAAAGGTCAACAATATTCCTACTTTGACAAAACAAGTAATTGTCTATTGAAATATCTTACCTGAATGATAAAAGTTATAGTCTATGGAAATTTCTTATCTGAATAATGAAAGTATGATCTAATTTGGGTTCGATTTTTTTTTTCATTTAAATTTCTGGCTTTACTTTTACGAATGCATGTTTAATAATATCCCTATTTTTACACCAAGGGTGTTGATCACCTTGAAGATTTATCTATGATAAAAAGAGAATACATGATCTAGTGATGGCACTATTAAGGTATATTCTTGGGTAGTACCCCATAATCAAGAAGTTATATGGTCAAATCCAATAGTTGTAATCATTAGTTGCTTATAATTTTGATTTTAGTAGTTTTTATACTTTGTGTGTTGTGCTAAATCACATTAGACAATAAGAAGGGTATATTTTTATTAGTACCCTAGGTATTTCATGGTAGAAAGAAGAACTAAGAAATAATTAACCATGATGCCTCATTATGTTTTAAAGCCACTCATTAATGGAGACTGGACATACATGGTCACTCTTGTGGTCACTATTGATATCATAATAAATTTATAAATACCAAATAATGGCTATTATACGAGTGGAGAATGATAGCTATTGACTTTTTAGGTGTTTCAACTATCAACTTGTGCTTGGCCCCATTAGAGATGTTGTAGGTCTCTATATACGTAAACAAAAGTCTAATTAATTCAATAGATAAGGTCATGTAGAAGGAATTTGATTAGCATGTATAGAACATACTATTTATAATAGCCAACTCTCTATAATGTATGAAAAATACAAGGCATAAAACGAATTCAATAGTTGATAAGAATTTGATCTAGAGTAGATTTATTGGCCACATCTATGCAAAAATGGTATTAAGATTTGAGACTAATACTAATAGGCCCTAGAGATTGTTACGTGGTCATTTGGTAGAGAATTTAAAAATGCGTGATCTTTATAATCTTGTATAAAATTTCATATTATTTGGTTTACAAGCTATCAATGTTATGTTTAATAGCTAGATAATACGGACCTTCTGTTGAGTTTGGATCTATAGTGGTCACATGTAATTAAGTTATATTTTATCTTCAAAGAAATTCCTAGTATTTTAATATTCACTCATGAACATTAATGTGTATAGTATGTAATGCATCAAAGTCAAACAATTGACTTGGATATGAACATATTGTTTCATAATTTAGGACTAAGGTAAGATATTAATCATTGATGCATAGAAATTAAAATTTTAAGGAACACATCAAAACTTCATTATTAAGAGACAAAGCTTAATTCATGTTTAGGTTTAAAGACCTTCATCATAAGCTTAGTTTTAAGAATATATTAGACCCTTTTAATATTTATCCGCATTGGCCTCATGTTTGAAGATGTTACGCCCCTATAATGACATTTTATCTATTTTTTATATTATAGACTCTGACTTCACACCTGCCATTTAATTTGGGTTGCAAGTTTCTAAAGCCTTTTCAACAAATCCATTTTGTTAATCCCCTACAATCAAGGGGTTGAGAAATTATTTCTTTGAGGCAATCTATCAAATAATTCATATTCCTTTTCTACGCTTACAATTTTTTGTATACACGGACCTGCAAGGGCATTTTCAACTACATGTAACAAAATTAATCCTATGTAGTTTGTCTTGTGATGGATGTTAATACCTTTCTCCAATGCTCCCACTTGCCTTTTGAAATATGGAATTGTCACACTGATATCTAGTGAATGGACATTTTTTTATAATTTTTTGTTACATAATTTTTTTTAGTTAATTTTTGAAGATAGAGTAATTGTAATTTGGACAGATGCATATTTTGTAATGCATAACTCTTTTTTTATGCATTTAAATTAGCTTCTTCTTTTTGTGTTGAAATGAGGATATCAATACCTAGGGAAAATATATTTTTGTACAATTTTTATTTTCTATTTTTCAAATTCTCCACATGTGTGAAACATGTCCTTAATTTTTGATGAAAAACCTAAATTCATAAGAAATAAAACATAAATATATTAAGGAAATTAAATATATTTAAAATTATACTATTTGGAAAGCTTATAATAAGGACTAAATACTTTAAAACTCAAAAATTTTAAATGAATTCATTTGACCCCCAAAACCTAATGTAAAGGTGGGTTTTAATCAACATTTTGATAGTTGCGAAGGAGACTCCATTGCGGGTATGATTTAGAAGTAGAGAGACTCTATCCAAGAAATTTTGATCTAAGAGCCTTTGATCTAACTCTCCTCAATTAATTACTTCAAATGGGACCTCTTCTAGCTTAAATCACTATATTTTCTTAAAAAATGTATGATTTCAACAAAAATCAAGATGTACCAAAAAGTGTAACCAAGTATTGTGGGGTCACCCCATTGTGAATTTATGTGTGTGCGACACTTTCCTTTGTGTACACGTCACTATTTTATGTGAATGTGGCATAGCAACCTGCAATTGCATTACCAATTAAAGCAAATGTAGTGAAGATTCCATGAATGCAGCACATAAAACTTGCAACTTGTAAGATTTAAAAACCCACAAAATAGATTTAATTAATGCATGATTTCACATCAGGTTCATCAAATGTAACGAATATAAAATGTGAAACATGTAATAGATCAAACGAGAAACCACAAACTCAAATCAACTACTAAATTCTCAATCGCGATCAATGTAAGAGTAAAAAATAAAAATCAATAACAAAGTAAACCCAATGTCAAATTCATGAAAGAGACTTCCATTGCTCTCCTTCTTTTTGTGTTGTATGTGATGGCTCTCAAAATCGTCAAACTTTTCCTACAACATGATAACAAAAAAATTTGAAGACTATGATTATTGATGAATGATAATTAGGTTTTCTTTTATAGATTTCATGATATTGATCAACAATTCACATTAAAATAGAAACGGAATTATCAATGGCTGAGGATTGTTGAGACAATTTGATTGAGAGTTGATTTCTCATGTGAGTCAGACTGACTGATTAGCCAATTGGCTTGATTGATGTATTGGGATAGATGACTAGGCTATTATCTGAATTGATTGGGAGTGAGGTAGATTAATTGGCTCGATCAAAAAAAGGTGATTATGAGTTGAAGTGGAAGTCGGTGGTAGTTAATGGGAGGGAATAATTAGCCATTTTAAACATATGTTGTAGGAGAAATAATTAAAATAAATATTTTATCTATTTTGGAAGAAATTGATTTTTGAAAAGGGATGGACAATTAAATAAACCGGTAAATTAAATAATTTGGAATAATTGTTTAATTGTGAGAAATTGATAGGAAGAGATATTTAATTATAGATTATTTAATTAAATGGGATGAGGGGGTTAATTAAATAATAAAAATATCCAATTAATATTACAATAAAATAAGATGATTAAATAATTAAAAAATATTTAATTATGAGAAGAGAGGGAATTTTAATTTTTAAATTTAGAATAGGAAAATAAAGTTGGATGAATTAAATATTTTTTAAATTATTTAATTAGTTAAGAGGAAAAATTAGTAAAAGTGGCATTCACGGGCGTTAAGGCAATTCTAGATGTCTACACATATATGTGAAAACATGAATTGTAAAAATTAGGTTGACATGAGTAAGATATTCTTGAATTGATTCAAGTACAATACAATGTTCACTGTCATTGATTAGGATGCATGCTACTTAATTAGAAAAATAATGTACACCGTGTAACTTCTATGAATACAAAGGAAACCTTTGACAATATTGAAAATACCATGGGATGACCATCTTGCCTCTTTCAATTTTTTATATATCACCAATCTCTTCCACAAAACTTATATATGCGTCATTTATTAATTGAGACTAGCAAAACCTCATGCCTTTAAAAACATTTCAAGATAATGAGATAATTGTCAAATTCTTGGAACTCTGCAATGGTATTAAAATGAGAGATCATATAAAATGATTTGAAATCAATCTTGATACCACTATCTATTTTGGGGAAGAGGAAGAGTTCCTTAGTCGTACTTTTTTTTTTTTAAATCCCCTAGAGAAACCCTCTCTAATGTGCTATCAAACATAGAAAAGATGAAAATAAAGATTTGTTTAGTGATAAAAAATTCTTAGAGGCCTTATTACATGAGGAATCCAATCTTCCCCTAGCACTTCCACAATGAAAATATCACTTAGCAATCTTGATTGAAAATAAAAAAGACATAAATTTGTTGGTATTTTGATGATGTTTAGTTGTGATTGTCATTTATGGACACACACTTATTTTATGTATGAGTTAATCTCCACCGGTAATATGTGTTGTATTGTTCACACCGGTATTATATGCCATTGAATGAATAGTCTTTGTTTGTAGAAGACTATCGATGTTTTGCATAAAATGCTTTCCGGTCAAAGCATGACTGAAGACCTCAAGCGGTATGAAGCCCTCAAGCGGAACAAGGACCCCTAGCGGCAGTCAATATTTTTTATCAGAACACTATGTTCCAGTTTACCAGTCTTTGTTTATCGGTATATTGTGCTTAAGAAGTAAAATGGTAGAGTGTGATGAGTTATCATCCACTGACACTTTGGCAGTGCTTCTGTGTCGTGTTACCAAATGTGTCTAGATGCTTTGAACCTAGGAAATTGTAATCCAATCTCATTGGACCGACATGAAATCAGCTTCCTATTTAAGGACATCATGTCTAGGGTTTTTATAGGAATGAATGTATGTGTGTATGTATGTTGAAGAAGTGGAGTTGTTATAGAAGCATCGTGCGATAAAGATTGAACATGAAAAGGATAGAAGACTAAAGTAATGTTGCAATGCATTAACAAAGAGTTGTCAAGAATCTAATCAAGCATTCTATGTTATTGTCTAGATCATTCACTTGTTGATTACTAATCTCTTCGACAAGTCTAAAATCCTTAACCGGGTAGGCTCAGTCAAACCTTTTGTAAATTCTCTAACAAGGTGGTTCACAGTTGTGAATCTGAAATCCTTTAACAAGGTAGTCTTTAACAGGATTTATCTCCTAACAGAGATCTGGATTCCTAACAAGATCTGCTCTGATGAAGAAAATTGTAAGGCCTTAACCAGGCTGACCTTAACTGATCTGACCTTAACCGGTCTGGTTACTATTCTGCAAATAGTTGACTTGTGAGTTTTACTCACCGTGGTTTTTCCCATTTGGGTTTCCATGTCAAAATATCTTGTGTTATGGTGATTGTGCTTATGTGGGTGAATTCTCTATTTTCTATTTGGCTTGTTTGTGTTTTAATCGGTTTATTGTTTAAACTACTATACTAGTCTGTAGTAAAATTGTTTAAGAGTTTTGTTAAAAGTTTGGGCATAGTAATTCACCCCCCCCCCCCCCCCCACCTCTTAGTATTCATAAAAATTTGGGGATAAAAAATAATCTATATATTTGCATCTTAAAATCCTCCAAAAGAACACAGAGTGTCATCAATTTTGCAAAGCACAGTTCATATATTTTTATTGGTCCTATGCTAACATGTTTGGATTGGACCCTTCTATTTTGGTTCACCTCCATGCATGGTTTTTTTAATGCTAAGTTTCAATTAAGGGAAACTACATTAGATGCATCCTAAAATTGCCCTACTAGTCAAAGAAGAACTACAAAAACTTTTAAATGTTAACTTCATACTCCCAATTGACTATCTTGAATGGATATCCATTATAATTCATGTCAAAAAAGATAAAAGGAATATGCATATGTATAGCCTTCAAATATGTTATTGCATCTTGCCCAAAAGATGATTTTCATCCTTCCAACATTGGCATAATTATTGATCTCGAAGCTAGTTATAAAATGCTATCACTTGTGGATAGTTTTTTGAGTTGTAATCATATTTGAATTGTTATTATAGACCAACACAAAATTTCTTTCATAATTCCCCTGAGGTATCTTTTTCTATCAAGTGACACCTTTAGATGGATAAATGTGGGACCTACTTATCAGAGGGCAATGATAGTTACATTTCATGACATGCTCCATAGAAATTGTGGAAGTTTATTTAGACGATATTTCAAATGGGAAAATAGAAAATAAGAGAATACCACTCATGTCCTTGAATTTATATTTGAATCCTTATATATATATATATATATATATATATATATATATATATATATATTAGTTCCAAGAAATTTATTTTTGGTATAACATCAAAAAAATCTTGATCTTTATTATATCTCAATGATATATAGATGTTTATATTTCTAAGTTTGCAACTATCATGGATATGCCACCCCTTTAAAATTTTAAAATAATATAATTGACTTCAAGGAAAGCTACTAGCCATATGAAGATTAATAGCACAACTTTTTACAAATGTCAACCATTTCCCCACCTTCTCAAGAAAAATGGTGGGTTTCAATGGAATGAATCCTACTGAGAATATTTTGATCATATCAAAGACTATATTGCATCACCAACGGTTCTTATGTCTCCTATTAAAATAATCACATACTTCTACATATCAACTATATTAGTCTCCTTGGGCGCACTCTTAGCACAAAATGATAAACAAGATTGTGAGAAAACAATCTATTATCAATCAAACACTCATGAAAAATGAGCTTTCCTATATTTCTATGGAACGGTAATGTTTAGTAGTCTTTTTTGTATACAAAAATTGTGACATTACATGCTTAGTCACCAAGCAAATCTCATTTATTAATTGGATCCATTCAAATGCCTCTTATTCAAAAATTCTCTTACAATTAATATGGCTAAGAGGGTAACGTTGTTAGGTGAATTTGACAGTAAGTTTTAAGATAAAAAAGAAATTAAAGCATAGGTTTCTATGGATCAATCATTTAAGGCACCTCTTATAGATAATCATCCATTCGCTATAGATAATCTTGATGAATCTATCTTTACTATTGAAGAGCCCTCTATATAGAAGTTATGTCTCGATTGTTCTTGTACTAGTCATGGAGCAAGCGTTTGAATCTTGTTTATACTCAAGGAAATTCGATGTTGAAAGCATTTAGATTTAGCTTTCCATGTGCAAACCATGTTGTTGAATATGAAGCTTTTCTTGTTGGTCTTAATATAACAATTCAATGGAATATCCAACACATCCTTGTTCATGGTTATTCTAAACTAATAGTGAAAAAGGTTAATAATGAATATCAAACAAAATATGATGAATTGATCACCTACAAATACATGGCAAATAGTTTCAAGAATAATTTCTTGCAGATCTAGTTGGAAAAACAATCTAGTTGATGATACTATAGCCATAATTGAATGTGTCTTGGATATGCCATAGAATAGTCGACATTCTAAGTTCTTGTTGAGAAATTATTAATACCCACACAATGTCCCTAATTTTGAACTTATATGATAGCTTATTGGTCCTTATTCGCCCTAGTATCATGATATTTACGCTTACCACCATGGTCAAACTTCACCACTTAACCTTTCACATAAATAACACAAAACTTTCCTCCAATGTACACCATACTTCACTATCCTTGGTGATATTTTATATCAAAGAGGCTTTGATAGTTTATTACTAAGGTACTTAAATATGGCATAGGCCAATTTCTTTGATAGATTGTTACTAAGACTACAACTTGTTTACACCATATGAAATAGTTTATGGGATAAAATATTTCCTTCCAATTGAGTTTGAACACAATACATTAAGGTAAAAACTTTAATTCATTATGGACTTATTAGCAGCCCAAAAAAAGAGAATGATGCAACTTAATGCTCTTGATTTTATCTTAAGAGAAACCTTCCATCATATTGAGATAGTGAGAAAATATTAAATTAAGTGGAAAGACCTCTTTATCAAGACAAAAATGTTGCAAAAAGGTGAATGGACTCTCCTTTATGACTCACAATATAAGGATCATAAGATCAAGATGCAAATAAGGTGGTTAGGACCATATTAGGTTGATGAAGTATATCTAAATGGTGCGATTCATTTATCCACTATTGAACCAATCTATTTTTTTTGGCTGGTCAATGTTCACTAATTAAAGATGTACTAAAGGCATTAAACAGAGATTTTTTAATCGAGCAGTTCAAATCACAAACCACAAACATCAAACATGCAGCATTTCAAAAAGATCTTAAATTTTTCACAGCTGTGATTTTTAATATTATTACTCTCATCTTAATAAAATTCTTTCAATATTACATTGTAATTTGTTTGGAACATTTTTGGTCATACTAATTCCAATAGTAGTAGAATGCCTAGTTGCGCTTACACAACCATTAGTCTTGTGTAGTCACAAGTCGAGTGTGCTGACGTTTTTTTTCCAAAATTGCACCCATTAAAACCTAAAGCTTTGCGATTACTTATTCTTGATTTTAAATGTTAGTTTGGCCAATGAACAAAACTCAACCCAAAGGTTGACACCTTTTGCTCTTTAGGCTCTGCTAGACCTAAAGGTATCCCTTATCAAAAATGATATATTATTCAGCAACAAGAAGCAGATATAAAATAATATGCAAGATTTTCTCAAACTGACAGTGTTCTTGACTATCTCACTTCTTAAATCAAAGAACATGGAGAATCCTAAGCTAACAAAGCAAAGAACATAACTGAAAATAAAGTGTTCAAATGATTCATCTTTGAATTCCGATGAATGCTTAGACCTTTGAACAAATAACTACTCAGATCAGTGCTTCATCCGGGCAACAAAGTCAAATACCAAACCATGCAGAGACTCATCATGACACTACAAATTCACATCCAAGGGGCGCCTTTGTATTATTACATTATAGAAACACTCCCACCAATAGACACTTTCTGCAATTCTTCCGAGAAATCCAAAGATGAACATACATTACTCCATATTCCATTTAGACCAGATTAATCCATTCCTTGAATGAAGACAGTAAATGGAAAATGCAACTCAGAAAGACTAAGAAGACCAATATCAATGTCCTTGACATATCAATTTGAAAGCAATGCACACTCATCCATGGAGACAACAACAAAAAATCAATTTATTCAACCTGAAAGAGAACAATATCATGAAGAAATCTGTCTACAAAGTGAGCATATTCTCACTGAAACCTATGTATTACCAAGATTTCCTGTGCATATGTCACAATATTAATGATATCTTTTCTTATTTCCCCTGTAGCAGGATTAAGGTCTTCACTGCAAAATTCACTCCTTTAAATTTCTCTGACTGTGAGACAGCAGTTTGGAAACCGCCGTTCGCGACGGGGAAAACGCGAAACGAAGTTCTCCCGTCACGTTTCTGGTAACATAGCAGTTCATAGGACATTCCGTTACAAAACTCTCTTTAAAAATTTCTTTCATCGGATGAGAAGTCCTTCAAAAATTTAAAAATCATAGTTTTGTCCACATCTTTCAATGATATCACCCCTCGACAAATTAGAGCCCCAAAAACACTTCATAGGACATTCGGTTACAAAACTATCTATGAAAATTGCTTTCATCAGATGAGAAGTCCTTCAAGAATTTAATAATTGTAGGTTTGTTTGCATCTGCTAAGGATATCACCCTTCGACAAATTAGAGCATAAAGTCTTTCAAGTTCTGAGATTCCATAACCTTCGGTACATTTCACAAAATTATCTTCTATTGATTCAATCTGTACTGCCAAGTGATTGCTTATTGGCACTTTGGAAGAGGATTTGTGTTCCGGTTGATTCATTATTTCTTCTTGATTATTTGCCTCACATTGCTGCACACCTTTAAATGCCTCATTTGTCACACTACCATGAAGGCATTTTGTTTTTAGAGTATTCTGCCCAGGTGTATCAATCTCCATGGGTTGTGATCTGTCCTCAGCAAATGGATCAGAGTCCCCAGCCACAACTTTACCTGTAGAAAAAACACATTCTGAGAATTTCAATACAATTGTGCTTCTAATTCTAAATATCCAAAATAAAAAAGGATTACAGGTGGCATGGTGCAAAGCATAATTCCACCTTGATCAGGATCACTATTCTGCTTTGAGCGCTTCAAGACCTCGTAACTTTGAGATACATTCATATCAGGCTGAACGTTGCGTAAGCATTCACTTGCTCTTGTAATATGAACTGGTTGAGCAACAGGATTCGAAGGAAAATTTGTAGTTGAATCCTCTGACAAACGAGTTGGCCCACCCTGAGCAGCAATTTTATCACAAAAGGCAACTAGTGCAGGATCCATTTGGGAAAGCATGCCAAGAATCTGATTATGCGTAAGACAAGGATTAGCAAAGTGAACAATAAATGCTTACTACTTGACATAAAACATTTGAACTTCGATTACTGTATGTCTCTATTATTAGCATATTTAACCATACCGCATCCCTTAGTGCATATGCTCTGCTGACAATTCGAGCTCCATTGTAGTCATCACCATTATATGCCTGTTATGCAAAACTAATGATAGTTATTATCAGGAATGAATGGAAAACAAATTTTTGTTCAACCCCATAAAGCTGATAGGATCATAGGCATGTCCAATCATGCTTACTTTTGCATTGGCTGGAATTAGTTCCACATCTTGCAGGAATGCTGAGCATGTCAAGTAACGTCGATTATCTACTCGCTGCAGTAAAGTAGTGATATCCATTGGATTTTGAACTATTGCATAATAGTCAGGAGCGTCTTCATCCATGACAGGGTAATGGAAGACACTGAACCGTTTTTCATACAGAAGTCTGCACATTGTATGTGGATACATATAAGCACTCAAAATTAATTTTCACTTGGTAAACACATCCTCAACAAATGAATCAAATAATGATTGATGCATCACTACAAAACCTGCTGCAGACATCCCGAAGACACATTCGGAGTCGTCGAATAGCATGCTCCTCTGCTTCTACCTTGGCACGTAGCTCAGTTTCACTTGGTCCTCTTGCTGCTTTTGGTACCTTTGGAAGTTCAGGATTAGAAACATTCTTTTTAGGAGTAACTACTACTTGTTGATCAGGGATAGTAAGAACAGCATCAACCAGTTGCGAGATGAATCTACACCTGTCATCTGAACTTGGTTTTTCTACTTGGTAACTGCACATAAAGCAAAAGAATGTAATCCATTCAGGATTTTACTTCTATTATACTAAACCAAAATAAAATTTGCAATGCATTCAAGGTGTACCAGATACCATCGAATTCATGTACACTCAATTCAATGACAAATTCAATTTATACAGAGCCGGAAGCTAACGAGGTACCTGGTACTCAATGCTATACAGAATGGATTCACATGCCTTAGCATAATCTTGAACAAACTAAGCAGAAAAAATACAAAAACTAAGACAATGATGTCCTTGATACATACATATAGCGACGACCAAACAAGGATGCAGCTTCTCCATCCAATTCATCAGAGGGTACAGAGGAGGTTGCAAGAAGTAATAAAGGAAGGTCTGATGGCAATTCTTCCAGTATAGATAGTAGAACAGCTCTTAGCTGATCATGGGCCTATGAAGCTCAGTGAAACAAACAAAATCAGATATATAGTCATTTTAGGAAGCTCTAGCAATAAAAACAAAGCGATTTCAAATATATCACAGGAAATCCCAAAGGCGTAGAGCTTTAAAAGTATAAGTGTACTAATGTAATGATATACACACCGTCTCCCACCAAAGTTGAAGTTGAGGCAGATACAAGATAGAAGGAGTAGTCCTCCTTGCTTCTCCCACAATGTGTACTAGTGCTTCCTCAGGGGTCCGTGCACTTGGGTCGGACAAAAGTGATGGAAGCCCAAGACAATGCACAGGGAACCTCTCTAATTCGTGTAAAACTGCAGGGCCAATGTGATCCTGGCAAGAAAAGTAGAAATATAGCATCATTCAGAAATGTAGCTAGATTAGAAGCCAGCCAATTCAAAAGTTTTAAAAAACAGACTCATGTTATAGATGTGTAAACATCTATGAAAGCAATTTCTAACCGTACCAAGCCAGCACCCTCCTTCCCACAAAGTAGAAGTCTTGGTCTGTAAACAAATGGAATGGAAGAACCATAGGGAAATCCAAGTAACTTGGCAAGATGGCGAGAACTGTCATTCAGCGAATCTTTTTTATCACCCTTGGCCACTACGTAGAAGATGTCAGAAATATAATCACTGATTATTTTTAGTTGTCCTTGTAAGCATGGAGCTATTACTGGGGACAATGGCCTTGACTGTACTGTTGCACCTCTATGGGCAGCAGGAGTAATAGTAGACATAGCTTCCAAGAAATCATGCTTCTCTACTTTCACAGAATCCAAATCTATGACAAACTTATCATCACTAGTGTATATTTGAGGATATTTCTCACGGAAAGCATTAATTGCAGCTTCTGTGCACAAAGCTTTTAAATCAGCACCACAATACCCCATACAAGCTGCTGCTAATTCCATTCTTATTTCCTCTGATAAAGGATTCTTCCACTTTCTTGTGTGGATCTTTAATATCTCAGCTCGTGCTTTACAATCAGGTAAGGAAAATACAAATTCACGATCAAACCGACCAGGCCGACGAAGAGCTCCATCAATAGCATCAATCCTGTTTGTCGCTCCAATAAGCACTACTTGACCTCTAGAGTCTAGACCATCCATTAGAGCAAGAAGCGTAGATACAATAGAATTGTGAATTTGTTCTTGTTTACTAGACCTCACTGGGGCAAGACCATCTATTTCATCAAAAAATATTATGGATGGTTGGTTCCTTTGTGCTTCCAAAAAAAGTAATTTCAGCTGCCGCTCAGCTTCCCCAACCCACTTGCTGAGCACATCAGCTCCCTTTCGCATGTAAAAGTTTACTTTCTGTCCTGCCTTGGAAGCTGCACATGCTAAAGCCCTTGCAATCAACGTTTTTCCAGTTCCCGGAGGACCACACAATAAGACTCCCCTTGGAGGAGAGATGTGATAATTTGCAAAGAAATCAGGATAGAGAAGAGGGAAAAAAACCATTTCTTTCAATGCATCAATGTGGTCAGAAAGCCCTCCAATATCATCAAAACTCACTGTTTCATCAACTTGCAAGGGTTGAATGTCAGCTCCACCTTTTGAACTAGGCTCAGCAGGTTGTGCACCTACACCTCCATAACCAAACGTATCACCTTGGTGTCCCCATCCAGATGCTGCAACTTTCAAACCCCATGCAGTTGCGTTATGCATGTCAAGTCCGCCACAAACCCATTGCTGACCAAAGTTTGTATTTCCCACATGCATCCATGATGACGAACCAACAGGACCCTGATCCATCTCATCCACAAGAAGAGAATCATCTGAATCATCAACTCTTTGTGCACAACGATGTTTTTCCGCCCTTGAGCCACCTCGTCTCGCATCACGTGCATTTTTTATTCCCATTCCTTTATGCAGTACTTTTCGTGGTGGAGACTGCAGTCGTTGGTTTTCTTCTTTTTCAAGAGAAAACCTCCTCGCCTCAGTGCGATTTCGGAGAGCATACCGTCTCCTTCCTTCTTGTTCTTTACCCTCCTCACCCTCTTCCTCAACTTCATCAACTTCATCTTCCTCTCCTTCATCCCCAGCCTCCCCTTTATTTCTATCATCTTCCTCCTCTGTGCATTCCTGGTCTTCAGAATCTTGAGAAGAATGTCGGATGGTTGACTTTCGAGGCCGAAGTCCTTCTCGCCGTGGCAAAGATATAGTATCTCTTGTCCTCTTCTCTTGCATTGGACTGGACTGCTCATCCAGGCTAGGGTTATTCTCAACTTTAATAGTAGCTGGCCGATATGTTCGTCTCTGCAGCCATTGATACCCAAACTTAAAAAATTATGCAACAAAGTATTAGGCAAGAGAAGTTATATCTTCACAAAAACCAGAAACAATGGAGATTGGAGAAAATCCTACCATCAGATCTGCATCCTCTGTGTCTATGTTATCTGTTTCATAATCCTCTAAATTGACAGAATTTGTCCTGTTTCTTGTAGAACGAGGTAGAGTGGACATATGTGACTGCCAGTATAAGCAACTTCAGCATACAAATTTAATCATGAAAGATGCCTACATATTTGACAACGTAACGAGTACAAATTTCTTGGAAAGAGCAGCTGAGAACTCTATCGGTTACCTGCACGTTCATGCTCTCTGTCTGATTCGAAGGACCAGCAGTTTTATGCACCTGAGAAAAGAAATCAAAATAATTTAGAGGCTTTTACCAGATAAATGAGAAATCCACAATGATCTACATAAAAAAGCATAGAATGACGGATGTATTGTAATAAATAAAAGTCTCAAGTATCCATGACCCAAAAAGCACAGATCAATGAGAAGCGAAGAAAATTTTCAAAGTAAAAATGATTTATTATTTAAATCAGCATAAATATTCATCTCTGCCAAGTAAAATACTGAAGAACACTAGCATACTGAAACAAAGAAGAAAATAGACTCAATTTAAAACTTACATAAACAAATTATAGAGCTTTAGTATGGTAGTTGTAGCCTAACACCTTAATTGTGAGATTATCATGCTGACTATGCCTTATAGAATGGGGCCCTTAGAAATTTGTTCACTGAACATTGTTGTTTTGTATGGTAGTTGTAGCCTAACACCTTGGCTCGAGAGATGATAAAACGCTATAACATTTGTAAAGGGGTTTGATATCGTGGCAGATGATTATGTTCAGTCACGCTTGGTACAAATTTTGAACATAACAATTTGTGATAAGCAGTTTGTGAAATGATAAATACTGTTTTTGAGTATCACTTCTGATTGCAGGAGTTATTGTAAGGAAACCACAAATGATGATTTTACTCCATCATTACATACTGTTCATGAGAGGAATACATATATGAGATATGTCTAAATTTATTGATTTATAATTTGTTGGATGAATATGTCTGAATCCCCAATTAGAGGGATAAATTTCCCAAAATGTAGAGGTTGTATTAATTAGAGAATGTGCAAGATGTTTGATCTAGATGACAACATGAGAAGTTAATAATAATAACTTGGCTTAATCTTAACATCCATAAAGAGTATGTATTAATATTGGAAAATGTTTAGTCAATGAGAAATTTCAGTGGGCGGCGTGAATGTCACTGACATCATAGTTACCAAATAGAGGTGGGTAATGAATAAGATCTCAATTAATTAAGTCTGGTATCACTCCTTCGTGTCGTACAGTCTGTAACCATATAGATTGTTATGATTGGATATTGACGTATTGGTAAACTTAGGTGGTAGATTGGTATTAAATATATCACGAATAAATTGAACATGGCTAATATTATCTGTCTGACTGCATTCTCAACATGTTTCCTTTCTCCTCTTATGACGATTTATGGGCAAAATCTCTATACTCATCAAGTTCTTATATTATCACCTCATGGTTTGAGCAATTGTACTCTTACACATTCTTCCTTCCTATATTACTCTTACACATTCTTCCATCCTATAGATTTTCATAGCATCGTCATGTTTCAGTAATCCCTATGTTGTCCTTCCCATGTTATTAGGAGTATGAAACCCATGTTTGCAAAAAGAAGGGCCCAGGTGATTTAAAATAATCACCCCATTTATAAGTACTCATAAAGCATACTCATGGAATAACTAAGCATATTCAATAACATTGAAACATGTAAGATAAGGGGCATTCGTTCAAAACAAAAAGAATTCATGCTGAAAGTTGTCATGCCCCCCGATCTGACATCCCTTATCAGCAAATCTGAATATAAAATTGTCTTACAAAGTAAGACTTAACAATTTTATAAAATCAAACAATGTGCTTTGATCGCCTATAACATACAGTAGGGTTTGTTAATTATCATCAGCCTTAAGGGATCCACCTTTCCTTTCCTATGGTGCAACGATCCTATTCACAAACTATTAGTTAATTAAGAGAAACAGTTCAATCAAACAAGGCATCTCTTAGCAAAAGTCAAATATGAATAGGCAGCGGTCAAAGAGCATGACTCTCTAGCATGGAAAGAGGATATAAAAAGATCGTCTTAGCAATTCAAAAGGGGGGATGAAAGAAATCAGACTCAGATCATCATCGGAAAAAGCCAGACAAATTCAGCTATCGAGAGCCAACATATATTAATAATCTATCTGCGATCTGGTATGAAAAGAATATCAGTTAACGATATGATAATGACTACTTGAATTACTCTTTGAACAGCATATGGGTTGGTTAAGAAATCATATGTTCATATAATTTTGAGCGTATTAATAGGGGCAACTATGCATAATCTTTATATGTGATCATACAATCTCTTATACTGAATTAAGGCAATAATGCATAATCTGTATATGTTGTTTAATACTGTCAACCATAATTAAGAAATAAAGATACAAGGAGGGGAAACGGTGGTGAGGTCCTCTCCGAAGTACGCCGCCTCATGGTGGTGACTGAATGGTTCCATGAGGCCAAGGGGGCACAAGGAGTGTTGCCCTTGGGCTTCGGAGGGAAGGATCCTCAGGACACCCTACTGCGGTCATCCGAACTTCCCTATCATGATTGGCTATGGGAGTTAAAGAATTCATATTATAGGGCAGAAGATAAAGGTAGCATGGTGAGGGGAATGGCTACGGGATTCCTCACTAGGTACACCACCCCATGGTAGTGACTGAATGGTCTCATGGGGCCAAGAGGGACAGAGATCTGCTCTTGGGCCTAGGGTAGAGGAACATTCAGGCACCCTAACCTACCCCTTTGTCTTAGTCTCCCTATGGTTGAGATCCATCATTAAGTTTTGCTTATCTTATAATCAGGTTAATGTTCCTAAATCCTAGTAATGAGATCTATGTTTTACTTAGTATATCTAACAATGTTTTGTTTAATTATATTTCAATGATTATCTAACATGTTTGCAGGACCTCAATTGAGGTGATCTAAGTTGGTACATAACCCTACTCCATCTCCTACTTCCTTGGAAATTTGACTTTTAGGCAAACTAGGGCATTTGATAAAAAGGGGACATTACAAGTGGTATCAGAGCATGTTCCTGCCAGCCTGAGGGAATTAATCGATGCAATTAAGCCAACGAACCTTAAGGGCTCTAGAGAGAGAAAAAAGGAAAGCTACAATAGCCATGGAACATGAGTTTAGATCCTTTATGGAGCAAACTACTCAGGCCCTACAAAACATAACAACCACCATAGGCAATCTTAGGACAAATCCAGGGAATGAAAGGGAAAGATCTCCAAGTCAACCAGAGAATAATAATAGGACCACCCGGGAGTCCACCCGTAGAACAAATGCATCACCTTTTCTATTTAGGGAAGAGCCATCCAGAGGTAGTGAAGAAACCCATATCCCTGGCATGAGGGAACTTGCTGCATAATACGCAAGATTAGAACCTGAAATTAAAAGAAGCATTCCCTTCTCTGAATTTTGTGAGGCTGATGCAAGGAGAAACTATAGGAAAAGGAGGACACAGCCTAACTTGGAGATACAAAACAAAGTGGGGAAAATGACCATTACCAACTTCGATGGATCCAGGAAAATCTCAGCTCATTCATGGATTCAAAAATTAGAGACTCGCCTCACCCTTTATCCTATGACCGAAAGGGATGTTATCACATTTGCCGTACTACACCTAAAAGGAACAGCACATGAATGGTGGCATCATATGGCCTAATTACACAAGATCACAAGAATGTTAGGACCTATGATTCCTTCAAGAGAAGACTTATCGAGAGATTTGACCACACCCATCCCTAAAAATATTACAAGGAATTCACGAGGATAAGACAAAGAGGAACTCTTGAGGAATATATCTCAGAATTTCAAAGATTAGCACTTATGGTCTCTAGAATATCTGAGAAAGACTCATCTATCTATTCATAGAAGGACTAACCGGTGCAACCCGAGGACTAGTGAGTGCTTTTGATCCATCTACTCTCCAAGAAGCAATCCTTAAAGCTACTTGGTTGGAGGCCGCTCAAACCAAGGGGTGGGATCATTCTAAAAGGACAACATCAAGAGATAAGCACTTCTATGAAAAGGACAAGAACAAGAATATTTACCTCTCCCATGACGAACGAGAAGAACTAAGGAAGAAAGGCCTATGTTTTGATTGCAAGAAGAAATGGGAACAGGGACACACTTGTAAACAAGATGAAACCCAAGAAGAAAAGTTATGCTTTAAATGTAAAGAGGTATGGGGGCCTGGACATAATTGCACTTGAAGGGGCCTTAAAAGTAAACACTTGTGCTACAAGTGCAAAGAGAAGTGGGAACTAGGACACATGCGGGAAGAAAAGCCAGCTACGTATAATAGGGACAACATCAGATGAAGAAGTAGAGGGTAGCTTGAACAAGAAAATAAGATACGACAAAGGAGGTCTTAAGAGCAGCCCATCAGAAGAAAAGGGGATAATTAACAAATGGAGCTTTGTGGAGGAACCAATCTAGCAATCCCAATGCCCTCATATTCCTAAGATTTCCTCAATAAAAATTGTAATATGTCAACTCATAAGATGCCAAAGCTTCCTTGTCAAGTAATTATGGATCATGTGCATACTCCATGTTCGATGTATGTCTACTCCATGAGTATCTATGATTACCATAAAATCTAGAATATGAGAATAGCAAGAGAAAAAGACTCACCAAGATAACGAACGTGCAAACATGTTGCCAACCTAATTAGTTTTCCAAGTACAATTGGATGGCCTTGATCCTTTTCCTCTAGAAGAGAGAAAACTTGTCTTAAGTTAAATCTTGCTAGTTTGGAACTATTTCAATTAAAGGAGGAAACTCGTGGGTCTTAATTCAAATCTACAACTTATGATGATATTTGAGAAGTACAAGGTGGGTTAGGATTCATGATCATTCTACTATTGCTTGAGGACAAGCAATTTTGGGAGGGGTAGACTGTCATGCCCCCCGATCTGACATCCCTTATCAGCAAATCTGAATATAAAATTGTCTTACAAAGTAAGACTTAACAATTTTATAAAATCAAACAATGTGCTTTGATCGCCTATAACATACAGTAGGGTTTGTTAATTATCATCAGCCTTAAGGGATCCACCTTTCCTTTCCTATGGTGCAACGATCCTATTCACAAACTATTAGTTAATTAAGAGAAACAGTTCAATCAAACAAGGCATCTCTTAGCAAAAGTCAAATATGAATAGGCAGCGGTCAAAGAGCATGACTCTCTAGCATGGAAAGAGGATATAAAAAGATCGTCTTAGCAATTCAAAAGGGGGGATGAAAGAAATCAGACTCGGATCATCATCGGAAAAAGCCAGACAAATTCAGATATCGAGAGCCAACATATATTAATAATCTATCTGCGATCTGGTATGAAAAGAATATCAGTTAACGATATGATAATGACTACTTGAATTACTCTTTGAACAGCATATGGGTTAGTTAAGAAATCATATGTTCATATAATTTTGAGTGTATTAATAGGGGCAACTATGCATAATCTTTATATGAGATCATACAATCTCTTATACTGAATTAAGGCAATAATGCATAATCTGTATATGTTGTTTAATACTGTCAACCATAATTAAGAAATAAAGATACAAGGAGGGGAAACGGTGGTGAGGTCCTCTCCGAAGTACGCCACCTCATGGTGGTGACTGAATGGTTCCATGAGGCCAAGGGGGCACAAGGAGTGTTGCCCTTGGGCTTCGGAGGGAAGGATCCTCAGGACACCCTACTGCGGTCATCCGAACTTCCCTATCATGATTGGCTATGGGAGTTAAAGAATTCATATTATAGGGCAGAAGATAAAGGTAGCATGGTGAGGGGAACGGCTACGGGATTCCTCACTAGGTACGCCACCCCATGGTAGTGACTGAATGGTCCCATGGGGCCAAGAGGGACAGAGATCTGCTCTTGGGCCTAGGGTAGAGGAACATTCAGGCACCCTAACCTACCCCTTTGTCGTAGTCTCCCTATGGTTGAGATCCATCATTAAGTTTTGCTTATCTTATAATCAAGTTAATGTTCCTAAATCCTAGTAATGAGATCTATGTTTTACTTAGTATATCTAACAATGTTTTGTTTAATTATATTTCAATGATTATCTAACATGTTTGCAGGACCTCAATTGAGGTGATCTAAGTTGGTACATAACCCTACTCCATCTCCTACTTCCTTGGAAATTTGACTTTTAGGCAAACTAGGGCATTTGATAAAAAGGGGACATTACAAAAGTACATGAAACAATTGCATAAGATACAAAGCACATCCATGGATGAACACATGGGAGGCAATACACATAGAGGCGGAAGCATACATGAGAAAGGTATACAGAAACACTTTATGAATGAATCCAATACATCAAGTATGAAGCATACGGATGAATACATAAGGCATGAGTCATACACACGAATACACGTAAGGTGTAAAGTACAAAGTATACAAATGAATTACATAAGGCAAGAAGCATCCATGCAAAACATAGAATATACACATAAGGCACGAATACATGTAAAGCATGAAGTGTACACATGAAGTATACACATGAATTCACTTAAGGCATGAAGCAAGTATACATAAGTACCATAAGACATGAAGTGCACACAGGCATGAAATATAATCCAAGAAATTATAATAATGTCCACCATTAACAAAGAATTTGGTTTACATTTATATGATTTATTTCTTCATTTGGCTACAAACACTGCATTGTTATTGACATGTCTTTACAATAAGTGTTCATTAACTATGATATCAACTGAAGCTGTTAAGACTTAAGAATATAACAGCAAATGCCCCTGGAGCAGGGGATTATTCTACCCTATGTAAAGCTGAAAAAGTTATATATCTTCCAAACTTCAAGTTCATGGACAATCAGATAACTTCATAGACATATAAAAAGAAAATTAGGACAACTCCTATACTAGATCACCACCAAACAAGACACCATTTTGATGTATGAGAGTACACTCATGCAAGCATTTTCCACTAGATGATTTGTTTTTTCCATTTACCTTATGTTGCTTTGAACTATACAACCCTACCCGCTCCAAATTTATAAATAAGACATCAGTTATGTTCCATAACAAAACCTAAGCCATTGCAAAAATTAAAACAGAGACGCATTGTAAGAGATTGACTTACACTTAAATAAGCTGCATTGCGTAGATTAGGTGTGGGCTGCAGCATTTCGGCGAGGCGGGACGCCGATACAAGGCACCTTTTCTTGAGCTTGGGACTATGCTCGTGCTTATGCTTGTCATGATACATCTGCAGGCTGTGGTTGAGATTCTGCCTCTTGCGCAGGGCTCTCTTTTGCGAATTCTTCTTCTCCTTCTGTTTCTGTTTCTTTGACTCTCCACTGCGTTTTGCGGGCGAAGGGGAGGTTGACGCTTTTCCATCCATAGCTCATACAAAACAAAGCAGCTGCAGACAGCGATCTGCAGACAGCGACTCTTTCTTCTTCTTTGTTTTTTTGTTGTTAAGACAGCGACTCTTTCTTCTTCTTTGTTTTTTTTTTGTTAAGACATAACTTTGTAGTGCCTCTTTATTAGTTCACAAAACAGGCGGCAAAGAAGTGAATTAACCACTGGTTTTCTTACATTAATTACCTAATACCTGCTGATACCTGCACAGCCTGTACTGTTATTGAATTCCCGCGATGTCAAAAAAAATTTCTTTATAAATCTACAACAAAGGTAGGTGCTTCTTCGTGCTTCTTCTTATTAATTTTATTCACTTGTGAATTATGTTTTTATTAAAGATTATATATATAATAGTTTAGATTATTTTATTCACTTGAGAATTATAACATTTAGAAGATTATATATTTTTTATAATATTATTGTATATATTGTCTAGATTGGTAAAGGTAGATGCTTCTTCTTATTATTAATTTTATTCACTTGAAAATTATGTTTTTATTAAAGATTATATATAGATAGTAGTTTAGATTATTTTATTCACTTGAGAATTATCGCATTTAGAAGATTATATTTTTTTTTATAATATTATTGTATATATTATATAAATTGGTATAAATATTTTCAATATTCTTGAGAAAATCTAAAATGATATCAATTTTTAAGCTATTTCATTTATTAAAATTTATTTTATTTTATTGCAAACTATTATATTTACTATTATTTTACAAAATATCAAAAAACATATTTTATTAAAAGAAATTAATTTTCCTTAAGATCTGTCAATATTTTTTTAGATTCATTTTTAAAATTTTATTTTTATTTATTTTCAATATTTTTAATTAATTATTTATTTTAAATACAATTATCTAAAAATATATCTGTATTTTAAAATTTTATTTCTATTTGTTCTTTATTTGATTTAATATAAACATAATAATTTCAAAATAATTAAAAAATAAATAGAATTTTTTTAAAATTAAACTATAATTTTTAGATAAATATAGAAATACAATTGTTTAAACTAAATAATAAAAAGAAATATTGAAAATAAATCAACTTTTTGATGTCTAAATGGTTGTCAAATTGAAGATACAAAATAAAGTTCTTTGTTAACGTATTCACACCTTTACACTCTACCTTTGCTACCATTGTACAATGATTCCTTTCCTCCTCAATTTAGAAAGTGCTCTATATGATTGAAAGTAAGGAAGGCTTAAGAACTAGCATATATACCTTAAGTTGTAATTTAATCTATATAAAATAGATTAAATTAAAATTTAAGGTATATATGTTATCCAGAGTTGTGCGGCATGATATGGAAAACATAAAATAAATCAATATATAATTTTATATAGTACCTTTCTATTAAAATAAATTATATTATTATATTATTACACAAAGATATATGAAATTTTATATATCTATTTAGACTATTTTTTATAATATATATGTGTTGCAAGATCAAAGCAGATACTAAAATCTAAGATATATTAAACTTTATTTAATCATGAGTATTATGGTTATGGTTGGTGATAGGGTTAAGGTTAGTGTTATTGTCAGGGTTTAACGTTTACATCATGGTTCGGATTAGGTCTACGATTAGGGTTAGAGTTTACCGTTAGGCTTATGATAATGATTAGGATTTCTATCATGGTTAAGGTTAGCATCAACATTAGGGTTTGGTTTTGGTCGAGGATTATGGTTACGTTAGGGTTTAGGATTACAATTTGGATTGTGTTTAGGATTAGGGTTATGGACGCGGTTTAATATTAGGGACATTTATGGTTAGGGTTTAGTGTCAGGGTTACAATTATGTTTAGGGTTTACATCAAAGTTAGGGTTAGGATAAGCATAATAGTACATTATTTATCTTTAAAAGATGTCAATTATGACATAAACCTAATTTGTTAGTTTCTCTGCGATTTAATTGAACAATCAGGTTATGATGAGAATTTAAATGATATAATAGCTATGTTTAATTATACAATCAGATTTATTTATCTTGCTCGGTAAAGGGAATATAGTCGTTTTGTATTAATATAAGCAAAAATTTACATCTTAAAAAATAAACCTTCTCGGATCTCTTTAAATCATATATTGAGCCATATCACTACTAATTTATCTCAGAGGAGACTTCTAAGCTACAACAATCCCTAAATAGAAAAATAGGGATGGAAACCATAGTAGATCTACTATCTCTGACAATTAATAAAGCCAGAGATAATTTAATATCATATCTCGACCATACATACCTTTCTAAATATTATCATGTATATATTATCAACACCATGATAGGGCTATAAGTCAATATAGGGCTCACTCCCTCCCTAGAACTGGGCCTTCCTCATATTCTTCACTGTTGTTGCTACTCCCGCTCTCTGAGAAAGGATCATCTTTGTCACACCTTCCAGTCAAACGTTTGAACTCACGAACCCACTATAGAGTGACATCAATATCATCCCCTATAGGGGGAACCAAAACTCCATCATCTGCAAATCCCATAAATTTTTTGATAAAGTCTAAGCATCTTCTCTTCAAATGAATACTCACTTCCCAACACTCTTGATCCCATATGAAAAGTATTGGAAACCTAGGCCTTGGGACTCCATTCCTACTTGCTAACCCGTAAAAGGAAGATGGAGGGATAGTAAGGTTGTGATCGTTCTCATAGAGAGCTCTGTCCATATCCCCTAAAAAGCCTGCCTTAAAAATCCTCAAACATAATTAGATTTTGCTACCACTTTGGATTCCCCCAATTTCAAGATAGTAGCCAAGCAATGAGTCGGGATGTCGGTATTGACTCTATACCTATGGTTGGCTATGAGAAACTGAACTCCTGGAGTATGTCACAAATTACATCCAACAAGAGTGGATGTGAAATATTTGTCACTTGTTGAAGCATTTTACTTGTGATAGGACCCAAGAGTGCCATTTATCGCTTCTTCGCTACCAGCCTGATATTAGAATCCACTGAAATTATCCACATAGCTTTGCTAAACACAAAGAGAAAATGAATGAAGAATGGTTATAAAATCTCGATTTAATAGAGGCGATGAAGTTTCTCACACAAAATTTACATCCCATAATGAATGCTTGGAGACATACAAAATAAATCTATTGCAATATCTGTATCCAACTCCACTCGTGTGATCACTGTAAGACTTTAGGCTAAAGAGTTGGCAAGGGAGTACTTCCTTCGACATATCTGGCAAAAAGTTCTTGAATCCTCGCTCAATTACGTTATATGATGATGCTATGATCGCATGCTTTCTTACTCATCAATACTTTCCCTAACAATTTGTCTACATCACTTCACTTCTTATTACTTTTTACTTTTTAAATAAAATATGCCCGTTCTTATTATTGATGATGTGTCCTTCCAACTTAAATCACTATGGGCCTAGAAGTCTCCATTTTAATTTTCAAAATTCGGATTGAATTCCCGCTCCAAAGGATTTTAAAACCTTACCAAACCAAAACTAATAAAAATAATTGACAAACCAAACATGACTTAAAGTAAATACTCTACATCTATACGAATACTGTCTGCTGCTTTATTAACCAAAACATTTGCTGCCCAATTTCCTTCCTTGTAAATATGGCTGAAAACCACTCTGCTTCAAAGGAGCTAACAATACTTAAAGCTTTTTTTAATAATGCATTTAATATTTAATTTGGTGTTATCTCTCTTCTCAATTCATTGATTGTTGGTACCCTATTCTAAAGGCTCTGTCATTTTATCTATGATCCTTCCATCCCATTTTGAAATAAAAAATCCAGCACCTAATATTCCTCGATTTCCTCTGGCTACTCCATCAAAGTTTAATTTATACCATCCCTCCTTGGGCAGTTCCCATTTACATTCCAATCTATCCCGATTACTAGCTAATAGGGATAACTTTAAGAAACCACCCCCCGATCAAAAGTGTAAAATCCTTTCGAATCAAACATTATTTTTTGGGGGGAAATTTCATATTGATGGCGAAATTTTTTTCAAATTTGAAAAAAATAATAATTTGTATTGGCGGATTTTTTTTTAGGGTATGAAAATTCCATAAAATCCTAGCGAATAATTCATTATTGTGTGGGGAAATATATATAATGTATGAGGCAAATGTTTTTCATTTAAAGGAAAATATATATAAGTGTATAGGTGAAAAGTTATACTCCGAAGGAAAAATCATTTAAGTGTATTAGCGATTTTTTTTTTTTTTTTTAATCGATAAGTGCTATCTTTTATGGGGATAGCTCCCTATATTACTTGAAAATTTTGAAATTACATTGTAATAGATATTCATATACCCTAAGACCATTTAAATCAACCCAAATACATATATAAAATACTTTGCTTAATAGGCCCATACGGTTATCCCTCCTGCTACTTCCAAATTTCCTCCACTGACCCAAACGCAAAACCGGGGTTACATCTGACCTCCTATGGCTTGGTATATCACAACGGCATGCTCACCTATCGCGATTGCTTTACGTGTGGAACTCTCCGGAAGCCACCACTCTTCTGTCTCAGTGATCCTGTGAAATGGTTCAAGGTTTCCATTGAAGATTGCGCATCTAAAAACTTCCCATACCTCATCCCCAAAATTCTTCCTTCTCTCCCGCTCTTCCCTCCACACTTCTCTGTGGACCATCTCTCGAATCTCCTCACTGCTCACAGAAGCCTCCTCTCCTCCATCACTACTCTCACTATCTTCTCCTTTAACAACATCGTCACCATCACTCTCTTCCTCATCCTCAGAGTCCGATCGAAGGTAATTTTGAAATTGAAAATAAACCTTCAGTATACTAACTCTGACTCCTTCCTCCAAACCCAGAATGGCTTCTGCTACCGTATCTACTATGAAGGGTTTAATGAAACCTGCTATTAATTCAACCACTTTTTCCTTTGTTTCAATGATATCCGCCAAAGGAAGAAGAACAGCTTCCAGCACCAAAGCATCGCACCAGTGTCTGTCAGTGTTTAAGGTAATGCCCACAAGCCCCCTAATGGATTCATAAACATTTTCTTCAGTATTGAACAAGTTTTTCAATTGTGCGATCAATGCATTTTCACAGTTAACACAACTGATCCTTCCGAAAAAGCCATATTTAGCACAAATCCTTCTAGTCTCCCCTAAGACCTTGTCCAAAAAATCACTTGGCAAAAAAGCCTTCACCTTCGCCTTAAAAGGATGGAAAATGATTTGGCAATTTCTAACTTTGTCCTCTTTCTGCTAGAATCTTACTGACTGAATTCATATCTTTTCTGAGTTTTCTTTTTTGAACTATCTGAGCCTCTCGGGAGCCATGTGACTTCCTAGATCCCACTTATTGGTACCCGAGCATAATCTTTTCTTGCTTGACTCTTCTTTTAGTCTCTGTCTAAACGTTTTTCTTTAAGAAAAGTTCTCAGATGTGACAAGCCCATAATGCTATGTGCAATCGAGGCATGATTGAAACCTTCACGTTTGTCCTCGATGCACCCTTCTTTTCACAGAAAATCTTTGTCAACCGATTCCAGTTTTAGGAAATCTGCCTCTGTCTGCAGCAAGGATCTCTATCAATCTGTCTGGTAGCTCCTCCTTCTCTGTCAATTGTATTGAGTCATCACATTCGATGCCTCTATTAGCCAGCCAGTCCATTGCTGCGTTGCCCTCTCGGTAGATGTGTTTGAGGGTGAAATTGTTTAAACTTTCGCTTATTTTATGGATATTGGGTCGTACCGCCTCCAGTTTCCAGTTTTCAAAATTCTTATTTGAAATGCCATTCAGGATAATTTGTGAGTCTCCCTCAACATTTACATCCTGAATGCCGTGTGCCACACACCATTCCATTCCAGCTAGTAATCCCACCAATTCTGCCATGTTGTTTGTATTGATTCCCAGTGAACCATATTTTGCCCCTACAAAATTGCCAAACTCATTCCTTATAATGGCACCGTATCCAAATTTTCCTGGGTTGCCTCGGATAGCACCATCAAAGTTCATCTTGAAGTTTCCTATCTTTGGAGGAATCCATACTACACTGGCTCTATTCTGCTTCTTCTCCATTAGTTTGTATCCACTATTTTTTGTTAAATTCCAGTGTCTTTCCATCTCTTTGTCCCAAGAAGAATACATACAATACTTCCCTCCCACTACTTTCACATTGATTACCTCTTCTATGGCTCTTTTTATTTTTGGAATTAGCATATCATAAGACAGAGCTTCCTCATTAAATACTCTTTTGTTTCTTTCCTTCCATATATGCCACACAAGCAGCGATGGACTTACCACCCACAGTATACTCCATTTTGATTTATTGATATTGGTTGGCCATGATAATAAAAAACTTTTTAATTTAGATTTCTCACTGATCCAAACTGCATTTTATCCAATAGCCAATCTCAGACTTTTTTAGAGTACGAGCACCAAAGTAAAAGATGATCCGCTGTCTCTTCATTTTCCTTGCATAGGATGCATACACTTGGTCCAGCAATTCCAATAGTTCTCAATCTGTCCCCTGTTAATATGCGGCCATGCAAAGCTGTCCATAGGAATGCCCCTGCCTTAGGCAATACTAATTTATGCCAACACAACTCTGAGGGCCATTCCACATTCTTTATTCTGTTCCTAAGGATCTCATATCCCAGATTGACTTTATATTTGCCAGTTTTAGAAACACTCCATAGTAACTGATCTTCTTCGTTAAGATATATAATTTTTTTTTTCCTGTTTAGAATGTCTTTTAACTGCGTGTTCTTTTCCATCTTCCATTCCCCAACTGATTTCCATTTAATCCAATCCAATTCCTTCTGCCCTTCCAAAATATAATCCGTCGCATAATAGCCTACCTCTGTTTCCACTTCATAAATCCATGCCTTGTCGTCTATTTCTTCTGCTAAAGAAATGTCACCATTCCATGAATCTCTCCAAAATTTTTCCTTTCCACCATTTCCTATTTTCCATGTCAAGTGCTCTGTTAATATACTTCTGCTTTCCCAAATATGTTTCCAAATTGGGGATCCCTTAATTGAGTTGGCCACTATAAATATCCTTTCTGCTTAGGTTGAATCCAAATATTTAGCAGCCATAATCTTACACCATGATTTATGAGGTTGAGAACACATTTTCCATGCTAATTTAGCCCCAAGAGCTTGATTGTGCAAATCCATTTTTCTTAGACCCGCTCCTCCCTCCAATTTTATTAAATAGGTTGTATCCCAGTTGATGAGAGGAAACTTCTTTTTCTCCTGAGCTCCTTCCCACAAAAACTTTTTGAATAGACTGTCTAATTCTTTTGCTGCCTTAAATGATAGCCTAAAGCATGACATTTGGTAAGTGGGAATCGCAGAAAGAACAGATTTAATCATCTGGATTCTACCTGCCTGAGTTAACCACTTGTTCTTCCAGGAAGAGGCCTTTACTTGACATTTGTTGATAACGTCCTCCCACATTTTGTTCTGTTGTTTGCCGGGATCTAGCTGAACCCCTAAGTATTTTAGTGGAAAGTTACGTTGAGGATAGCCCATGATTTCCTTTATTTTACTTTGCATTCTCTCATTAGTATTGAAGAAATATATCATTGATTTCTCCTTGTTCATACTCTACCCCGAGCCTATTTCATAGTCATTCATAAGCTTCTTAATAACCATTGCTTCCTTTTCAGTGGCTTCCCCAAAGAGAATTGTATCATCAGCAAATTGGGAGTGGGAGATAGGATCAATACTGTTATGAATGAATGCTCCTTTCCATAAACCCTTTTTAACTAAACTCTTGACATTTCTATCCAGAATCTCAGCCATTAATACAAACAAAAAGGGAGACAATGGATCTCCTTGTCTAATACCTTTTGAAGCTTGAAAAAAACCTACTATAGAACCATTTACAATGATGGAGTATGATACTGACGATACACAGTGTTTTATACAATTTATCCATTTAGAATCAAAACCAAATCTTTCAAGAACTGAAAAGAGGAAAAGCCAATTTACCCGATCATATGCCTTACTGACATCCAGTTTTATCACCATCCCCTGTGTCTTGTTCCTTTTCATCGAGTGTATAGTTTCAGCAACCGTGATTATGCTATCGGCAATTTCTCTCCCAAGAGTAAAACCATTTTGTTCTGGAGATACTAGCTTATCTAAAACCATCTTCAATCTATTAACCATGACTTTGGATATGATTTTATATATTGTATTGCACAAAGATATTGGCCTATAATCTGCTATACTTAGGCAATTTTGCTTTTTTGGAATCAGGGCTATCAGAGTATTATTTATTTCTTTAAAAAATTTGCCTCTCCTTCTAAATTCCTCCACCACCATCCAAATGTCATCTCCCATAAATTTCAAGCACTTCTGATACACCTCCATCAAATGTTGCCTTTTTAACTTCATCTTTTGAAATTGGGGCCAAAAGAGCAGCATTATCCTCATCCATAATCTGTTTGTCAATGATGTCTAGTAGATAATCAATTGTTTCATTTCTCTCCCCCTCCAAAGTTCCCAAGTTGTCTTCAAAATATTTGACTGCAATGTTCTCCACATCTTCTGCTCTACCAACCATTTTACCCTAGATATCTTTCAGTTGATTAATTCTATTTTTATTCCTTTTTGCTTTAAATGAGGCATGAAAAATTTTAGAATTTGAGTCTCCTGCGTCTATCCATAATTCCCTAGATTTGTCCCTCCAATACATTTCTTCTCTCAGGAGTATTTCTGCCAGTTCCACTTTAAGGGAATTCTCTTCATGGAATTCTTCATTCGTCATCCCCTTCTCTATCACCAGATTATTAATCCTATTTAGTTCCTCTTCCACTCTGATTTTTTTAGCAAAGATGTTCTTGAAGGAAGCCACATTCCATATTTTGATCTTGTTTTTGAGATATTTTAACTTTTGAACAAAACAAAAACTAGGAGTGCCTTTAATATCTTTACATTCTTTCCACCATTTTTCCATGTTTTCTTCAAAGTTTGAATCTCTCCACCACATGCTTAAGAACTTGAAGTTGCCTTTCACCTTCATCAATGGTATTGTGCAAGTTAACTGAACCGGGTAATGGTCTGAAAGTGTTATGGGCTGGATTTTTGATTCCAGATCAAAACTAGCTCTTATCCAAAATGAACCAACAAATATTTTGTCCAATCTCTCGAAAATTCTGCAAACGTTTGCCCTCCTATTGGTCCAAGTGAAATTTCCAGTTTTAGGAACAACATCAAAAAGGTTATTATTTTCTACAAAATCTCTGAAATCTTCCATCACTCGGGTATTCATTCTTAAACCTCCACATTTTTCATCATTGTTGAGGATTGCATTAAAATCTCTTGCTACAATTGTTTTCTCCAGATCGAACATTCTGATCTGATCTGTAATTTCTTTCCAAACCCTTTTCTTTTCCTTTGTCTTTGTCAGTCCATAAACATTGATTAGGGAGAATTCCAAATCTTCCTGCAATGTTCTTACTTTACAGTGCATCCAGTTATCTTGCTTATTAATCAATTCTACTATCACTTTATCTGGATTCCATAGAGTCGCCAGTCCACCCATGGAGCCTTTTGCCTCTTGAAAGACACTATCCCACATCCTACTTAAAGATTTGAAAAAGAAAGCTTTTTCTTCATTGAGCTTGGTCTCTTGCAACATGATGATGTCTCCTGAAATTCTTTGAAAAACCCTCTTGACCAAGCGTTTTTTGTCAGGGGTCAATAGACCCCTGACATTCCATGTTGTTATTTTCATTGATTTCCAAGGGAGACTCCTCCTCCCTTGGTTTTCTTTATGTAATCGAGTACACCAATAATACCCTTCTCTTTGGCTCTATCCTCTCTCTTCTGTTTATTGCTTCTTCTGCCCCTTATAGTGTATTAGTGATTTTTATCTACCATTTGAAAATTATTTAATTTTATTGGCTAATATTTTGTTATTTATGGAAAACTAAATATTTTATTGGCAATTTCATAAATTCATTGCCATTTTCGTTATCTATTAATAGCCATTTTTTGTTATCTAATTAATGCAACATCGCGTCGAGTTCGAACTCTACACGTTGTACATATACAAGCTTAGATTATTTTATTTACTTGAGAATAATCGCATTTAGAATATTGTATATTTTTTATAATATTATTGTATACATTATATAAATTGGTATAGGTATTTTCAATAGTCTTGATAAAATCTAAAATGATATCAGTTTTAAAGCTATTTCATTTATTAAAATTTATTTTACTTTATTTCAAACTATTATATTTACTATTATTTTATAAAATATAAAAAAACATATTTTATTAAAAGAAATTAATTTTCCTTAAGATCTGTTAATAATTTTTTTTATATTTAATAAATTTTAATTATGAAATAATAGATTTATTTTTTAAAATTTTATTTTAATTTATTTTCAATATTTTTAATTAATTATTTAATTTAAAAAATTATATTTATACAATTATCTAATAATATTAGTGTAGACACCTAAAAATATCTCATTAATTCTACACTAATTATTCATCTATTTAATTAAGTAATTCTTTAATTATTTGATTAAGTTAAATATTTATTCTGATCAGAACATTTAACATTTTTAATTATCAAATTCTTATCATTTCATCATTTAATCAATTAACCCTATCTCAATTATTAATTAAATATCAATTATTTAATTAATTGCAAAAATTTCCTTAGTTAAATAATCTTTATGATTTAATTAATTCAATTTCCTATGATTAAATAATTTCATTTCAGTTAATTAATTAATTAATTCTTCCAATCCCCAAATTATAATTCCAATTAATTCCATCTAATTTCATGTCATTTTCCCCTAATTCGAATTTCACTTCATTTCAATTAATTTCATTTCTTCCAAATTCATTTTTCACCAAATCTGAATTTCAGTTACTTTCATGTGCATTTTAGCATTCAAAAGTCCAAATTCAAATCCAAATTGAAAATGAAAATCAAATTCAACTTTAAATTCCTACAACACATGCTAAAATCTAAACTGATTGATCAAATCTGTTATCTAATTAGTTAACGCAACTAACTCATCAATCACCCTTTTTAACTCTCAATCACCTTTTCTGAATGATCAATTAATCTACTTATCTCTCCAATCAATTCAGGCATCTGATTCATCAACTCAGTCAACTAGCTAATCTATTCAGTCTACTAGTTAATCGATTGAGTTGACTCCTCAATCAAATATGTTAACAGATCAATCTAATGAGTTAACAGATCAATCAGTTTTAGTTGTCTATCAATCAACACTTGAGTTCAAATTCTCACCTTCTTTGTGTTGAAAATATATAAATTCAACCTCTTTTTCTCAATTCAAGCTAGAATTAGAGTCTTCAAAGTTATTGTCCATCTTATGCAAGAAATCAGTGCAATACCTAAGAGCCACCTACACCAACAATTATGGAGAAGAACAATGGAAGCACAAGTGGAGAATATGGAGTTTTAATTTAGTTTAATCTTTCTATTTCTATCATTTATTTCATTATACAGTGTTTAAAATCGATTTAATTAGTTAAGGATTTTGTGATTCGTCCTTTTAGTCTAATTAGCTTCGATTTCATGATTTCATACATGAGAACAATTGGTGAACCTGACATGAATCAGATCTAACATTCCTCTATTGTTTTAATTGGTTTTGCAGATACGTGCGTGCACAAAAAACCAGAATCCACAATAGATCAGACATAAATTCGCAATTGCAAATATTTATCCACAATTGCCATCAAAATCCATTGCAATTGACAGTAAAATCCACTGCAATTGCTCAAAAAAGGGGAAAAATAATTGTTTATTTGTTGTTTCTTAATTAGTTGATCTTGCGCACCTAACCCATAAAAATCTTTCAATTCTGAGAATTTTTTATTTTTTGCATAAAATGTGTCTAATCCAATGGTAGGAAAGGTAACCTTCGAAATCTCAAGTGCAAGGAGGGAAAGACAAGATAGGATAGAACAAAGAGCATACAAAAGACTCCTAAAAGAAGATAGAGAGCTTCGCGAAATTGAAGAAAAAGAAGCAATCGCCCAATATCATAGAAGCATCCATTGATTCATTGCCAAATACAAATTTTATGACGACATTAATGTGATGGCTCGTGTGATTTTGGATAACATCATTACAGAATCAAATTTCTATCTTCTGTCTTTTGTTGTTGTTTATTTAAAAATAAATAAAAAATTTATTTTTGCATTTAACTAATGAGCGATTAACCTGATATTGCTACACAATTGCTCAAATATCAATTTGCAATTTCTATCACAATAATTCGCAATTGCTAGTTTAGGTTTTTTGCATTCTATCTCTATTTAGTTATGGTTTTTATCAAGATTGCTCTCTATTTGTGAAAATATATAGATTTTTAACTAAGAAAATTAGGCTGGATAGCCCACCATATGTCTACTAACGTTATTTTCTCTGCAGGGTTAGAGTAGAAAAATTCTTTTGGTGTTGTTAAAAAGAACAATACAATTTCCATCATTTCTATGACAGTTAAAATGAACCCCATGCCTTTTTGGAGTAACATCTCTAATGTTTAGAAAACATTGCAATGAAGGTTTAAAAGGAATCATTATTCTTCCTGTCTTCAAGGTGATAGGTGCTCTCCCCTTTTTTGGGTAATCAAAAAGTTATACCCACCTTTTTCATGCTTTATTTCATTTTCTACATTAGGATAACACCTTTAGAAGGCTCGCCTCCCAAGTATCCCATAAGGCCAAGTGAGAGGGAACGACCTAAGTGGCAATGACTAAAGCCAAGTAATCCAAGACACTCTAAATAAATGTGTATGTGATAAAAATCATATGCGATGAGTGTTACATGTTGTCACAACAACATTATGCCTCCCTCAGTGCCTATACGGTACGTTAAAATCTGTAGAGTGTAACTTCTACAGACTGGGAGACCTCCCTCAACAGAGTGTAAAACAATGCTGATTGTGACCACTTGAACGAAACTCTTTCTAAACACCTTAGAAATTAGAAGCCCAACTAAGTCAGTAACTAGACACTTGGATTATCACAGTGCAAGGGTGGGGAACAATTTCCCCCCAAGACACTTACCATATATCTCCTAGGATAATAGGCCAATTGAGGAGCAATCTGCTTTGGTCTAATTTCCTAAAAAAGGTTAAAAAATGGGCGCACCCTAGGGTGTGACAGGGTTGTTTGAGCTAATGGAGTATCAAGATGTGGTTTGTGGTAATACTTGTGACCTTTTGACCATTAGGAGAGTCTGCTTGATGTTCTATCGATTGACCAATTACAACGAAAACAAAATGGGGTTTTGAAAAAGACTCCAATATTCATGAGAATTTGAAAAAGCTCTTTAAACAAGTATTATTTATGTGTTATTATTCTTTTTGATGTGTCTATTGTGTCCTTTGCTACATTTCACCAAATTCAAACATTTTATAAAATACCAAACACAAAGTGGAACCTCAACCAGGTTTAGTCAAAACATCAACAAGATCAAGTCCCTCAACAAAGTCAAGTGTCAAGATCAATGCCAACATCAAACCAAAACTTTTGCAAAATTCAAAGATGAAAAACATGTCTTTCTCAAGTGATCTTAAGTCGTAGACATCTAGTTAATGTATAAGTCCTTTAGTGTCATCATACTGCACAAAGTTTTTGCACAAGTCCTCACATCACAAAAAGAGTAGTCTTCAATCAAGTTGCATCCACTCATATAGAATTAAGTATTGCATTAGAGTCTAAGAAACATACCTCAATACATGGGTCTGAAAGTAGATGACGAATTTCCATTTGAGCAACCCGATCTTGGGCCAAACAATGACCAATTAGGAATAATTGATAGTTTGGACAACCTTGCTTGGAAACTAAAAGTTGATCGTGCTCAGTATGATATAGTTGAGACCATCATAGATAATGAGATTCGGAAATCTGTTCATCTTGATGAAAAATTGAGGAAAAAGATTAAAAAAAAGGCATCTCAAAAGGAAGCCATCAGACAATTGGTTGAAAAGACTATAGCAGAATTTCTAAATCCTTGTTAGATTCCTTAAAACAAAGTGTCAATCATTCCTAGGTTTTCCATATATTTTGCATTATAATCTTTAGCATATGGGTCTAAAAGGAGATGGCAAATTCCCATTTGAGCAACCCAAACTTGGGTCAAACAACGTTCAATTAGAAGTAATTGATGGTTTAAATATTCTTGCTGAAGAATTGGTAGTTGATCAAGACCAATACGACATAGTCCAAGTTGTCATAAATGAGGAAGTTTGAAAGTCAATACAAATTGACATAGACCTCAAAAATCAAATCAAAGAAGAGGAAGATTTTGAAGCATTTCAGCAATATGCTGAAGATCTTGTGTTTGAATTCGGAAATCCTTGATAGCAAGTCTTCACTCATAGATTGCATTGTCTGCATTTTAGTCTTTAGAAAGTCTTAGAAGCATACCTGGTTACATTTAGTTGAGTCTTGCATTCGCATTTTAGAGAGTCTTAAAGAGTCAAGATCACGTGACCCTTCGGTTAACCCAACATGGAATATGAACTTGTCCACAAATCAACAAACACCGGGTTGGAGACCCGCAAACTTATCAACAAACATAAACATGATGCCCTCCATTGATGAAATACAACATAATCTAACTAAAAAAGAATTGGAACCAGCCCAACAAGATCTTGCAACACTCTCATCAATAATGATAGAGACAAATATCTTGCATGATTAGTCCAAAATGGGGCCAAATTACCTCCAAGAGTGAACATTTCGGCTATATTGCCGCTAGGTGTGACATTGCATTAATTTTGTTCCTTGAGTATCTACTATTACACAGACTCAAGCAACACTTGCAACATCAACCTAGGGTGTATCTCAAAATACTCAAGCAACTACAACTTCAACACCATCAACAGTTGCATTGGCAATTACTAGTGTTAAATCTCAAAAAATGCCTAGTGTAACAATGCAAGCTAAAATAGCTCAAAACCCTTCTTCAACAAGTATAACCCAACCTTCAGTTTTAGGTGGATCTACCTACAGTGGCCAAAATGTGAATCAAGGGATAACAAGATCAACTCAATCGAATGTCAATACACAATTTGCATACTTTACACAGCCTAGTGGGACTTATTGTACACAACTACATGGTCAATCTACATTTCAGAAAGCTCAAGTTACTCCAATATTGTTCCTTTTGTGAGAAATACTCATCAAGTCAGTACACCATTGATGCAAACATAGATCCTGACTCAACAAATGGAGAATCTTCAAAAACAGATGACCAGTATGCAAACAGTCAATGATAAAAGGAGCTATACAATGGAGGACCTTTGTCCATATCCTTTTGACAAAAAGTTATACATGCCACCTTTTCCCATGCATTTTGAAACTCCAAGTTTCGGCAAATATAGAGGGAAAGGTGATCCTTGAGATCATGTTAGTGAATTCTTCATGATATGTATCGAGGTAGCCCACGATGATACATACTTAATGAGGCTATTTTCCAAAAGTCTTGGAGGGACAACATTAGAATGGTTTTCACACCTCCCACCTAAGATTGCTTCGTGGGGTGAACTGGTTGAGTTATTCATATCAAAATTTGCATTCAATATAGATATTCCAGTTACCTTGATAGATCTATCTGCAACAAGGAAAAAGAAAGGAGAAACCTTCACTACATTCTTGCAAAGCTGGAGAGGTTTATACCACAAATGTCTTAGTCATATCCCTGAAGCTGAGCAAGTAGACATTTTCAATGAAAATCGTGTACCTCCAATTAAGTATCCATTACAAATGCAATGCCTAAACAATTTTAAAGACATCATGGAAAAAGGCATCAAATGTGAAAGAGGCATATTAGAGCAAGGGATAATGAAACACCACAGAGATAATGGGCCAAACACAAGTACAAACAATGAAAGACCAAAATTTTGGTCTAGGAACAAGAATGTCACAAATGATGGAGTTGTTGATGCATGTGTTGTAAATAGAGCTCAACCAATATTATATCTACAAGGACCAGTTGATCTTGCTAGTAAGAATCTAACTCAAATAAACAACACCAACGTACTACAATCAAGAAATCCAAGACCACCAAGGGCAGGCGCACCCAAAAGAATATTTACACCCCTTGGTGAACCTATTGAATTAACACTCAAAAAATTGATACAAATTAATTCCATAACTTTACCAAAATTGGACCTTATGAACTAGGTCCATTTTGATGAATAATGATGAACAAAAGATACCCTTACTGGTACTAAGAGGGGGGGGGGGGGGGGTGAATCAGTATAGTCAAAGACTTTCTAACAATCTTTTCAAGATAAAACAACACTAACCGATTGTCTTCATTACTGAACTTAACCATGGAAATACCGGTTAAACACAGTAAGACTTTAGACAACATAGATAAGTCTGAACACTTCAAATACATTTAATACTTGATAGCTACTTTACCAATAAACATATGAATGTGGTGTGTCACCAATACCATAACCATTAGCTCTGCATGCATAATCACTTAATCATCTCATGAAAAATGCACAACACATGACACACAGATTTTTCACGTGGAAACCCAAATGGGAAAAACCACAGTGGGAATGAATACCCACAAGCTTGTTTTTGAACTCTTTTGAAGCTTTCTTTGTTAGGAGCCTAGTCCGGTTATAGACTTTACAATAAGGTTCTGCTAGGAACCAATCCTGTTAAAGATCACCCGGTTAAGGGATGGCTATATACCCTGTTAAAGGTTACCTTGCTAGAGGATTTGAAGAACTTAATGAATCTTGAGTCACCTGGTTAGAGGATTTGCAGTAAGCCTGTTAAAGCTACCCAACAAAGGGATTTTCCTTCTGTTGAAATGGTTAGAAGACAACAGGTAAAGCTTTGATCTGATAACAACACTATATGCTAAGGCAGATCATTTTCAGTTCCTATACTCCTACAATCACACTCTATAGTTTTCTCTTACTGGTCTGTCAAGTATCTCATCACTCGGATACACACACAACATTAGCCAACAACTTACAATAACAAACATCATCGACCTTATAGACAACAATTAGGTCGGTAGCATAAACCCTAAACCCTAAGCATTTTAGGTTTACAATAGAAGCGGTCCAATCCTGACCGTCCAAACACTTTGCATAGAGCAATACAATTTCAAACAAATCATAAGACAATCTACATCGTCCATTCTTCACTGCACATAGAAATCAGTACCTCGTCACACTTTCTTCTCATACCACTAAGAAGAATGTTCATTCCCGAGGTAGACATTTAATGCAGTCGATCTTCTCGTGCAAGATCCTCAAGGAAATCCTTCATGTGCACAAAGCTGACGTGGCATCACAATCTCATCTTCATCTCTTAGCTAGCTTAACACAAAATGTCATCGGTTGCATCGCACAAGCGAGATTGCCAAACCGAAAACCCTAGAACTGAGATTACCAACCGGTAGTCACACTCAGTGAAACCTCGACACCGGTTCACTGCATTTCTTCATACCGGTTCACCAACTTCTTCCAATCTGCAAACTGATTCACTTACACTTATTGACATCAATGACAACATAAATTATCATCATATCAACATGTCGATTCATCATATGCCAACAATCTCCCCCTTTGGCAGTGATGGCAATACTCAATGTAGCATTTCAACTGTAGACATCATAGACCAGTGTATTCTGCATCATCAGATATATTCTCCCCATACATCAGATATCTTCTCCCCCTTTGACAACAATGCCAAAGTGGAGGCACAAGCTTCCATTCTCCACTATGTTGCTCCCCCTATGGAGTAGCATCCTTCAACACATCAATCTTGAAAGATTTGACACTGTAGTACCTGACTAATGTGGATCACACAACTTTAGTTGACTTCATGAAGGGGCAGAACCCCTAATTCACCTCTCAAATAAGTAAATGTAGTCTTTGGTAAGGGCTTAGTGAATATATCTGCTAGTTGCTCCTTACTGGAAACATGTTCTAGTACAAGCTCCTTATTCTGAACCTTTTCTCTCAAGAAGTGATACTTAAGCTCAATGTGCTTATTTCCAGCATGCAATACCAGATTCTTGGAAATATTTATTGCACTTGTGTTGTCACAAAATATATTCACCGGCTTAGATATAGGTACTTTGAAACCTTCCAATACATGTTTCATCCAGATTGCTTGAGTGCAGTTCATAAATGCTACCACATATTATGCTTCAGCTGTAGACTGAGAAATACAGCTCTGCTTCTTACTCGTCCACGAGACTAGTCTTCCACCAAGAAAGAATGCTCCACCAGTTGTTCTCTTTCGGTCATCCACATTACCTACCCAATCGGCATCAGTATATACTTTGAGGTTAAAGTCGCCATTATATGGATATCACAATCCATAGTCAACTATTCCTTTCAGATATCTAAGAATCTGCTTGATAGCTACCAAGTGGGATTCTCTTGGACTTTTAAAAAAATGAGCTACTATGCCCACTACATGAGCAATATCTGGTTTGTTGTGCACCACATAGTGCAGCCTACCAATCATTGACCGGTACTCCTTCTCATTCACCAACACTGAATCATCTTCCTTAGTCAATTTACAGCCGATCACCATCGGTGTACCAACCGGCTTGCTCTCCTCCATGCCAAAGGTCTTCAATACCTCTTTAACATACTTGGACTGGGTAATAAAGATACCCTCTTTCATTTGTTGAATCTGTAAACCAATGAAGAACTTTATCTCTCCAATCAGAGACATCTCAAACTCTTTCTCCATTCTATCTGCAAAAGCATGACTCATTTTATCATCTCCTCCAAAGATTATGTCATCTACAAATACTTCACAGATCAAAATCTGATCACCTTCAGATTTTAGATAGATGTTGCTATCCTCACTTGTTCTCTGAAATCCAATCTTCACAAGATGAGAGTGTAACCGTTCATACCATGCCCTAGGTGCTTGTTTTAATCCATACAGGCCTTTGTGTAATCTACACACCAAGTTACTATCTTCTGATAAGGCAAACCCTTCTGGTTGCTCAATATATACTTCCTCTTCTAGGATTCCATTGAAAAACATAGACTTCACACCCATATGATAAACCTTAAATCCCTTAAATGCTGCAAATGCAAGTAGCATTCAGACACCTTCCAGTCTAGCCATAGGAGCAAAGGTTTCTCCACAGTCTTCTCCCTCTTCCTGAGCATATCCTTTGCATACAAGTCTTGCCTTGTTCCTCACAACTATGCCTTCTTCATTTAGCTTATTCCCGAAGACCCATTTGGTACCTATGACATTCTTGTGTTCTGGTCTGGGTACCAAGGACCATGTTGCATTCTTTTCTATTTGGTCTAGCTCCTCTTCCATTGCTTTAATCCATTCTTCATATGGAAGTGCTTCTCTAGAAGTCTTGGGCTCTAATTCAGAAATCATGCAAGAGTTTTCTTTCACCTTTCTTCTTGTGAGTATCCCTACATCTTTATCTCCTATGATTTGCTTCAGATCATGATCCAATTTTACATACCTAGGAATGACTCTAGCTTGTGCTGCTAGTTTTTCTTCTTCTTCTTCACTTACCTCTTCTTCTTCTCCTACTGCAACTTCTATCGGTACAGGAACACCGAGATCTTTACTTGTTTCTTTCTTAACCGGTTCCTAGAAGGCTATACGCGGTTCATCTTCCACTTCTTCCCTGCAGGTTTCCTTGGGTTTTTCAGGGGATTCATCAACCCTGACATTGATACTCTCAACAATTTTTTGTGTTCTATTGTTGTATCACTTGAGAGATTTGCTCTTAGTAGAATATCCCAGAAATATCCCTTCATCACTTTTAGCATCAAATTTGCTCAGATGCTCACCTCTCTTGATATAACACTTACTACCAAACACTTTAAAATAACTCATAGTGGGAGTTTTCCTAGTCCAATACTCATAAGGGATTTTAACTCTACCTTTCTTGATGAGTACCCGGTTCATAGTATA